>NC_133820.1:85613210-85763688 GCF_047830755.1 Zonotrichia albicollis | reverse complement strand
CAATTAAAGCTTTTGACCTTCCTCACAATAAGGTCAGGAAGTTAGTTGAAGGTGAGTCAGGACAGTTGATTATGTCAGTGTTTTATTCATAAGGGCAAATATAGATAAAAGAGAGTATTTCAAAACAAGCCACAAAATATTAATGTGGGCAAATTGAATATGGCTAATACATTCAGGTAAGAGGTTACTGCAAGCCTAAATAATGTTTTAATAATCTTAATAAATATACAACAGTACCATTATTATTGTATTTACCATGTTATTATCTGCATGATACTGCTTATTTCCTAGGGCTGAAGCCTTTATTCCCAAAACAGAGACTCATCTCTGCTGTTGCCTTCCAGGAGAACTCTAGTTGGCATTAGGCCTAAAGCCTGTCAGGAGAACTGCTAGCAGAACACCACCATGGATGATCCTGACTCGAGCTAGCGCTTTCTGTTTAGTTCACAAGTGCAACCATAGTGGCTCTCTGCTGCAGCCTCTACCTTCCATAATATTGTGATTTGTTTTCCTTAATCCCATATTTTTCTGACTAACCTATTTCTGAACCAGTTCTCTGCCATGTGATCACTTTAATTTGAGCTTGCAGGTGGCTCATCCTTGCCATGGTTTAGCACTGGCAGGCAGCTAATTCTCACTCATCCACTTGCTTACTCCTCACAGCAGGGTTGGCAGAGAGAATCAGAAGAGTAAAAGTGAGAAAACTCAGTTTCACAGGTAAAGAAAAAGCTGGGCATGCAAGCAGAGCAAAACAGGGATTTCTTTCACCACTTCCCATGGAAAGGCGGGTGTTCTGCCGTCTCCAGGAAAGCCGGGCTCCATCACACGTAATGGTGATTTGGGAAGACAAATGCTGTAATTACCAATGTACCCCACTCTTGCCTTCCTCCTTCTAACTGCATTTTTATTGCTGAGCATGGCAGCATAGGGCTTTGAAGATCCTTTTGGTCAGTTGGGGTCAGCTGTCCTGGCTTGCTCCCCTCCTTAACTTTTGCACACTGATCACTAGTGTGATGGTTATGGGGAGCTTCATATCCTTCATGCTCAGATATTAACTAAGCCTTGGGCATGTTATCAGCATTGTTTTGGTCACAGATCTAAAACTCAGCACCACACAAGCTATTCTGAAGAAAATTAAGCCTTTTGCAAATGAAAGCAATAAGTCCCAGGGGAGGGGTGTAAGAGTACTCCTATTGCCTTAATGTAGTTTACAATGTCTCAGTTAGTCCCTGGTGTAAAAAGAGAGGCTAACAGAGTATTCCAGAAAGCAACTCAAAGCATCCAAGTGCCTTCATTCTTATCTCTGCAGAAGTTAGGGAAATGGAAGCATTCAATAATAATAAAATATTAGAACATGTTCTCTCCTCTACCAATATTTATGGCCTTAAGTACTTTGGTAGTATCTAAATATGATTTTCATAATTACATTGGAATAGGAGTAGGGGGAGGTTGCATGAGCTGAAAACCAAATGCCTGTGATGTTTTGAAATTACTTAAACCATAGTTTTCTTGTTTGGTTTGAATAACTGTTCTCTGTACTTGTAATAGATATAACAGATCAGAAAATCAGTGAGAAAAGAAGAACCTTAAAAAGGTTAAGACAAAGGTAAGGCATAACACAATTTATTCCCTTGCACTGATGACCTCTCGTCTTCCAGTCCTGGAAAAATTAGGATATGTCTGATAATGTTATGAAAAAAACCCCAAACCTAGCTGAGGTGTTTTTTTTTTTTTTAGTTTTTCTTTCTCAATACTATCAGGATAGAGAAGAATTTATTATGATGCATGTTAGAGAACAAATCACCGTAAATTAAAAGAAGTAGAAGACTGATCATAAGGAAGTTATTTTAAGAACAATGCAGGCAAATTATTATTGTTCTCTGTATGAAAAATACATATTTTCTCTCAACTTTACAGGTTTTTAAACAGGATTTGATCCTAAAAGCTTAGTATGGCAAGATGTCCTGACAAATATATAAATAAAAGTTCTAGTATGTTTATTCAAAACTAGAAATGGAAGATTTCTTTCTGAAAAGAGACATTTCTCTAAGGAACATATGAGGGGACTAGAGTTATTTAATGATTCAGGCAAAATACAGGAAAATGCATTTGGGGCAATGTGATTCAAAAATTGAGATATTTCATTTTGTTGGAAAGAGACACTAATGTATTCTTGAGCATGGATGAAGAAGGGGACAAAGAGGCATGTCAAATAATTCAAACCCCAAATGATAGGTTTCTTTTAAATTTCTGTTCTCTGCCTAACATCTAGTTTTGTAGGCTGAAGACAAAACAGAATATACTAAACTGTCTGAAAAAATTGTTTTTAAAGTATTTATGTTTCAAATTGTTTAACAACTGAAAGATTTATGTACACAAAATCACTTCTAGTTAGAGTATATCTTCAATACTGATACAGAAAAAAGGGGTTCCTATTGTGTATGTCTGCAAATTGAAATATTTATTATAGTATTTGGAAGTTTATCTTATAAACATAAGGTTGTTTTGTTGTTTTTTCTATGATCTACTACTGTCAGAGGTTTAAATTACTGACAAACCCTGTGGGCTCCTTTATCAAACAGAAAAAATATGTTCAGATGTATCAATCTCTAAATATTGCTCATGGAAAGCCTTTAATTCAGGTTGTTGTATTCATGGAGTTAGTCCAGGAAGGCCTTGCTTTCCATTCATGGAGTTAGTCCCTCCATCCTTGCCTTCCATTCTTAAAAGCATTATAGAAACCAAAGCAAAGTTTTGGGGGTTTTGGTTTTGGTGGGATATTTTTAAAATTATTTTTTGCAAGGCTTTTGTAACAAGTCTTTAGCTGCCATTGCTGTCATTAGTGGCTATGAACTTCTAAAGAAAATAGAGTTTTAGTTCATACTTGGCAGGAATTCTTATTAACCATTTTAACAGTGTGACCTAAATTTGTTTGGGGCATATTGGAGCTAATGGATTAGGAAAACCATATTTCATAGCCGGAAACTCCAGCTGTCAAGAGTACATTTCCATTTTGTCTTACTTGCACATTTATCATTTTTGAGTGATATACAAGGGCATATGTTCTAATTATTTTGTGAAATTATTTAATGATGTTTTCCTTCTTCCTTTTTCATGGGCTTTGTGGGTTTTGTTTCTGTTCAAGTGTGATTAATGGGTTTGTACAATCAATCATCTTTAACAGCTGTTTCTTCTTTGCTTCTGAGCAACCTCTGTAGGGGAAGTTGCCTTGCCCAGTCTGAATAACTACTTTTTAAATGGTCAGAAATCTGTTGTAGTAACTTGTATTTAAAAGTTAAAATATGACATAGCTAATTGGTTACAATTCCCCAGGTCATATACAATATTATGAGGTAAAATTTCTCTGTAGCTCTTGTTATCTGATGAATCATCAGCTCTCAAAAGAGGCAATACATTATATTATCTTAATAGAAAAGAGGTATGCACTCAGACCATTTTGACTGAATGCACTTGCAAGAAGCTTTTTTCTCTGACTTTCTCTCCTCTCTCTGAAATTTATTGAAGTTTATGTAACGTGTGTCCAATATTTCCTATTGGAAAAGAATTATCTCATTGTAGTACCTTTTTACTGGGTTTATTTACTGAATTAAATACAAAATTTGACTCTTGAATTGAAAAAATGGTGACTGATTACACTGCTTCTGTATGACATTTATTTTAGAATTTTCAAATTTGTTTTTTTTTCATTAGTCCAGGAGCCAGAACTCAAAGAGATGTTTACTTTATTTTATTTTCTCCTAGTAAGTCTCTGTTGCAGAGACATTGAGCCTCTAAACCTCCAAGGACTCATCCAGCACGTTTTTGTGTGAGCCTCTAAACCTCCAAGGACTCATCCAGCACGTTTTTGTGTGTGATTCTTTACTCTCACAATCTATGTAAACAATGTGATAAATGCGTTTCTAACAAAATTGTAACAGTTGAATGATGTATTGATCACTCGTGTGATTTGGGGTTATCTATACATAATGCAATAACAGAAATTTTGGAGAACACAAGAGAGCAAAGAAGTAAGTAACTGCAGAAATATCAGAGACTTTTCAATAGGGAAAGCAGAACTCTATATTATGGCTGTAGTACATATATTAAAATAAATGAATGTATTTCAAAATAACATCTATTAAAGGATTAGCTACTTTTTTTATAGCACTAAAAAAATTCCCCTATTATTCTGTTTACTGAGAATCATACTACAGTATGATATCTAGCTTGTGTGTCTCTTATAAAGGCAAGCTTTATCTACACTGCATTTTGAGAAAAGTCTTTAGACTACTGAACATACTAAACACACTTCTGTGCTGTGTGTAAACTGAACCTTCAAGAGCACGCTCTGGCACAGGCAGTGCACATCCTTCAAAATAGAGAGGAGCCTCTCATGATTCATTTTCTACTGTTGTGTGGTATAAAACCTATCATAATAGTAATTTTGGTACATCTAAGTAAGAATTAGAGACAATGACAACTTGATAGCCTGTGTAGAGTGAAATATATGATGAAACTGAATAATGTGTTATGCATACACACATGCCACTTTGGAAATAGGTATCTCTGTGACTAGACTACTTAGAAGACTAATTTAGTTCATTAAAAACCTTTAGGAAGAAAGCCATTTATTAACAACACATTTTGTGCTAATGGCTAATTCTTAATCATTAGCACTATTTATTGCTGCCTATAAAACCCTGCTAGGTTTTAACACTTCTAAATTAGCTATGAGTATAGATTGCAGCAGAGGTGATGATAAAAAGAACAAAAGAAGTGAGCACTGAAGCATATCACCTCTTTCTTCCCCAGTTTTCCCTACTTATGTCTGGTGTTCTTGTGTTGTTCCCTCACCCTTCCTTCATCCCCTGCTCCTGATGCTGATTAATCTTGTTTTCAGTCTTGCCAGTCATTCTGGTGTGCTCAGCAGGATTCCTTGCCTTTTTGCAGTCCATTGTGCCTATTTTTTCTTTTGTTCTGTATCATGAAATTGCTCCATGGGTCACTGTTCACACATTTTTATATGCCCCCAAAGTGCAATTATACATGTTTTTGACCCATTCTGGGTCAGATTGCTCACATGTTTTACAAGATATTTGTGTTCAGCTGCGCTGTCACAGTTAGAGAATGCTTATGCTTTGCTAGTGATTCAGACAAGGCTAGATGCATGCTTCCATTTGGATTTAAGGCTACACGACACCAGTTATATCCTAACTAATAGATTTATTACTTGCAGAATGCCATAATCCTGGATTTTTTGCTGCACAGGATCTTAGAACAGGAATGAAGGTCAGTAATGTACCTTTTATGGATTAAAAAACAGCCTGACACTGAAATACTAGGACTACAATAAATCATCAAAGGTAAAGTAATAGTTCTTGAAGGACAGAGCCTTTGGAGATAGGTGTTTCAACATTTTCAAAGTGAAGATAGCTAATGTAAGTAAAACATTGAAAAGAGTAAAGGAAATGCATTTGTAACAATTTTAAAGAGACCTTTCCCTAAATTGTAGTATTTTATATTGTATAGATTCTTTTTCCTGCAATAAATAGCTCTGGATAAATATTAGGTATTTTATTAGACTATGGAATTTGCATTTAAACACAGACTCTCTCCAAATTTTTGCTTGTGGGACAAGTCGGTGCATTTAGGGGGAAAAGATTTTATCACACAGTAAAAACTTCATAGGATCATACCACCATTGATTAATTCAGAGATCTCTAATCTCCATCTCAAAACATGATCAAGTGTAAAATTAGATAAGGCAGCTCAGAATTTTTCAATTTAGGTCTTGGAAACCTCCAAAGCCAGAGTGCACAATATTTCTGATCAGCCTACTCTACTTCTCTGTGAATCTTATATTTCCATTAGACTATTTAAATTTCTTTTTTTTTTCCCTAACTATGTGAGGGGGAAAAAATGCTGCTATTTCAGGAATGTACTCATTTAGAAAGACTCTCTTAAGTTCTACTCTGAGTAGATGTAAAGAAAATCATAATTCTTATGAATAGCATGACTTAAAGATTTCACACAAAAGATTGTGTATACTTTGTTTTCTTTAAATTGAGTACCTATAATTTGTAGAGACCATATTTCTCTGCCTTCTGTTGCATACAGGGAAATAGGATTATATGGTTATATTTCTTGGATCATTTTACAGTGCCTTTTTTCTGTCTTATACTGTAGAAAAAATATTTCAGAAGGTGTTTTTACTGGTGGTGTAACAAACTACTTACTCATTAAGGAAAAAAATATCAAACTGACTGTGAATTCTTTAATAAAGTGGGGAGCAAGCAGCTGGGAATCTCTGCTTTACATTACTGTTATGAGGATGTAAAATGGATATGCCACATATATACTCATATAAACACTTTGGTTAACTAAACAGTAATTTAAAAATACTCTCTTATAACTAATAGTGGCATTTTACCCTGTTGAATTAACACTAAAACACTTGCTTGCAAATCTCAAATAGTGAACATTTTCATTTTGTAGTGCTGGCAGTAATATCTACAGCAGTGAAGAGAAGCTTTTACAAGCTCACTTGAAGTGTTTCCATGAACACATAGCTTCAGTGTCATGTGTGCTTCTGGTTATCATATGCATTTGTTCATATCAAATTAGAAAACATCCTCTGAACTGCTAAATTTGAAGATCTTTGCCCAACAATTCTAAGGTAACTCTGTGACATAAGTTGCAATTAATTAATTCATGTGTACAATGTTCCTACAGAACATCCTTTACAAATACTGTAGCTCTGGTTAGAGATGTGAAAAACAACTTAAGTGTTCATGTTAAAGATCTATATGGGAATTTTAGGTTTCAGCTGCACTGTTAGCTTCTTGTAAAGTTAAGGCCTCTTTTGCATCAAAATTTATGCTCTGTTGATGTCTCAGTTGCCAAATCACAGCATTGCTCGGGTTTGGAAAAACCTTTTGAGCTCATCTAGTCCAGTCCTGAAATTATTCTGTCTCTTTTGACATGTTTTGATGTATAGCCCTGTGAACATGAACTGAGTTTAGGACCAAATATATACTACTATTCATTAAATAATGATTTGCCTTGTGCCCGAGGGACTTGGGCTCCCTGCCCAGGCTCTGATGCAGCTGCTGCCTTCCCATTGACAGGTTTAACCACTAGCAAAGTTGAGCACATGTCCCAGACACACGCTGGGGACGCTGACAAAGCTGGATACACAGGCAGCCACAGAGAAGTCTCAGTCTTCAACAGCAGCCACACATAAGATTCACACCAGACACAAACCTGGACAGCCACATCCCTTCCTCCTTTTGGCCTGGCAGAGGCAGGAGGTGTCACACAGCACACACCACACTCTTCAGGTTCACAAGCACACACACAGCTACATATTCCCCAAGCACCCACACAGATCCTCTGCTGCCTTACACCCCTGACTGGATCCTGTCCCCTTTTATCAATCCCTTGTTTCAGGCATTCTCTGTTTGGTGCAGCTGGATGCTCATTGCAAACATGAAGCACTCACACAGGCACCCCACAAAAATAGGTCTCCTTGAAAATCAGCACACATCCTCCACCCAAAAGAAAACTCACTCTGGACACCGAGGTCTACCTGTTCATAAATACATGAGACTCAAAGTTTGACAGTAAATACACATCCATACCTGGTTTGGTGAAGGTACAGACACTTGCTCCCAACAGTCAGCAGCAGACACATGGCCTCTGGCCATTCAGTCCTGCTCCAGGGGCTGCTTCTGAGCCCCTTACCTGTCTCACTCCCCTTGGTTCCCCCAGTAGCTGGTTTTCAGACACAAACTGTTATTGTCTCAGTGGCTGGAGGTAAATTGTGCCTGCTGTCTCCAGTGGCTGATGCTGACATCTCATGGGCTGCAGTAGCTCACACCACAGTCGATGGACACCCAACCCACAGCCCTTTTTTAACTCAAGTAGCTGAACAGCCAGTACTCTCCCCCCAGTAGTTTCCAGTAAGTCTATGCAGAGTCAAACATACACACAGGACAGTTTGACACACTTATGAGAATGTTTAATAAGACAGACAAACTGCAGCAATAACACCGAGTTCAGCCAGGCAGGCATAATGGCTGTCACTGTTGTACATATGACCTGAGGTTTTCAATACCTTTTGCTGCCTATAGCACCTTTTTGTACCTCCTTTCTCACTTCCCTACCCTCCCTTCCCATGAGCTTATATAGTCCTACAGATTCCCTCATGCCTAGTTGTGTGACAGGGATTTCTCTCTGGTTTACCTGTGGTTTCTTGACAGCTCATCAATTAGTGTGACTAGCAAGGTTTATTCCTTGTCGTTGTCTCCATGTTAGTTAAGCCCCATTATGTCTCTGTATGTTTAGAATTAACCATTTTTTCATCCTCTCAATTATGAGGTTTCTGATCAGATAGCCTTGCTGGAACAGAGATTCTCACACTCTCATATACTCTTGTCATTACTGTGAATACTGAAATTTGATTTCCATGAGTACCTCACACACATTGTGTGAGGCAGTGACTTCACCAAGAGGCCACAATGCCAGCAGTGGACAAACAGAACAGAATGGTGACAGGAATGGGTTTTATCAACAGTTCAAGGACTGACAGAAAAGATAATATAACATACAAAATCCAGCCAGCAGCCTAAATCATCAAGCAAGCTTACAGTGAAGTGACTGATCTAAAGTCAAACCCAGTAGTCTATCCACAGAGTTTGAAACAAATCCAATGATCATCTGGCAGATTATTATGGCTAAGAGGCAAGCATAATAACACAGCTTCAGCTCTGTTTCAGCCAGGTTTGTGGATGGAGGACACTGGCAACCAATATTCTTCCAGCAGACAGTGAAGTACAACCCAGGACTGTGATTAAAAAGAGGTCTTGTGTTCATGGGTAGTGTGTTTGTGGGTGGGAAGCCCCAGGTGATGCTGATCAGGTTCCTTACGTTTTATTAGTACATTCAGAGCCCTAGAAATATGGTTATTACCAGAGAGAATGACAAACATTGCTAAAATCAGGATAAACATCATCCTCTGTTTTACTATTATACAATAAACCAGTCGACACACCACAGAATGCAATCAGAATGTTCAGTCATGATTTTTTCATTGCTAAATTCATGCTGGTCGCTAAAAATCACCCTCTTGTTCTTCATGTGTTTGGAATAGCTTTAAAGAGGAGTTTGCTCTATAATTTTCTCAGTGTCTGGAAGATAGGCCGTCTGGCCTATACATCCCTGAATCTTCCTTTACCTCTCCTTGAATGAGCATAGATATCCTTTTTTCCCCTCTCTAATTATCATGACTTTTCACAAATGATAGAGAGCAACCTTCCAAGTATTTCAGACCATCTAAGCACATGACATGTGGCCTTAAGAACATGCAGTTAATTTCAACGATCCATAACTCAATCCTAAATGACCATGTTCTTCATATCTCTAAACAGTGTTATTGGGTACATAAACTTGATTTGTGTATCACATTGAAAACTTTCAAAGCCACAGAATGATTGTGGGGAAATTACACTGTCTGAAAGGAAATCTAGGTTTTCTAGGTTCTTTTTCAGACTAATTCCCTGTCTGCCTTATGGGTTAGCAATGAGTTATGAGAATTTGCTGTTCTTTACTTCAGCACCTAAAGTGTAGGTTAAATGATATATGGTTACCTAAGGCATTTTATAATAGTTTCCTGTTATAATATCATCTCTGTAATGCAAACAATCTTTTGTGGCTTTCTAATAACTTTTGTTTTATGAGGTACTAATGAAAAAGCAATAGTCCACTTGGTAGAAGTGCTGAGTAAATGCACTTGGAATAGGTAGAATACTACACACAAAATGGTCTGAAAAAACATCATAGCACTTTAAAATTGGCCAGTTGAAGATAATGCTGTTGGCTTTGGCGTCACTTTTCATAAAATCAGTGTAGTAATACCTCTTTCAGAGTGATGTAGTCACAATATATGCTGCCAAATTAACAGAGTCTTTCCATACTGTTGTAATAAAAGGAAAAGAGGATCTTTTATTACCTGTGAAATAATAATTTTGAATTTAGAACAGCTCTAGATTAGCATAAGGTAAATAAAGCCTACAGCAAAGCATTTAATACTGGAAGAACAAGAGAATTGAGGAGCTGCTTCTAAATGGAACATTATCCTTGTCATGAGTGTAATGGGAAAAGTCCATGCAAGTAAATGTGGTATAAGAATTTCTACAATGATCATCAGGTTAAAGTTTCTGAAGCAAATACCTTTTCCTAATATTTTCATTCCTTGACTTTGAAATCTCACTAGTGACTATTAAAACTGATAAATCTGTGCGTGCTAAGTTTTATGGTCACCACTAGTAGACAGCTTTATGGTTTCATTTTGTTCTAGCATTGTCACCAATGCCCCAACTAATAGGAGTAAATAATTTATTAAGAACTTTGCTTCTGGAGAGGATTCTGCATACTCTTATTTCCACCTACCTACTCCCCTTCAATTAATTGCATGACCTTCTATTAAATATACAGACAAGTTGGCTCTCTTGATGTTTTCTAAGCAAAGCAATTGACTCTGCATTGATTTGAAATTTGTCTAATGTTTGTTGAAGTTCTAATGGGAATTCGATGTGTATAGAGAGGAGATCTCAAGGCAATTGCATTTAATTTGAAGGAGAAAGCTTGTAAAAACCCTGCTAATAATATATTTAATGTGAACACTTGTCAAATTGACAGTACAAAACTAGATGGAATTATTGAAGTTAAGTGTTCAACTACCATAATTCCTTATTCAAAACATAAACAAGTTCTTTTTGTTTTGAGTAGCCTTAGAGAGTGTTTATTTTTTCACATCATTTATTTACATCAATACTCAATTTGTTGGGGTTTTTTTCCCCTAAAAAACTTCATGAAACATGTTTCTTGAGATGAAATAACAGCTTTCTGAAACTGATTTGCTACTTTTTATGTCCCCATGGTGGCACAGAACTTCTTTTAGACATAGATTTATTTGTATCTTCACAGTTGCAGAGGACCCCAGTGCAAATCTTGTACAATTTATTTTGATGTTTTATCAAAGAAAAATGCATTAAATTTTAGATCATTTCAGTTAAAAGTTTAAAATGGCAATTCAATTACCTTTTCACTCCATTTTATAATTATTCCATCATTCCAAAAAAGCAGTGGATGCTTCATGCATCCATATTTTTTTTACATAAAGTGTTACCAGTAATCATCTGAAAAATACGTGGAGAAAAAAAATTTATTGACTGCTTTGTCATGTAGTGGGAATCTTAGACTTCGTGAACCTTATTAAACTGCAGTGCTGAAAAAAAAACCTCTTCTTTTGCTTCTGGAAGCTGAATTTCCTCCTGTAATCAAATCTAGATGTAAATATTTGTACCTATCAGCATCCAGACAAATTCCCAGAATTTGTGATCTAAGTAGATGCATTGGTAGTTTCTTTAAAATTAAATTCCATTGTGAAAAATTATCACAATTTAGCTAAAAAAACCTAAAACTCTTCATCCATTGAAACTACATTGATTTAACAGACTTGAAGAAAGATATATTATTAAGGTGAGGTACCTTGCCTAAGGTAGTCCAGAAAACAAATCATAATCTCATATATGAGTATTAGACCACAGTTCTCATCACTAAGAACAATATTTTTCATAAATGTATACTCAGTACTGTTCCTTCAATAATGTTACAAATACACAGATTAATTTCTTTAATCTTCCTATTTTCTTCCTCCCTAACAAAGAAGAAATAAATCTCCTTTGCTACAGAAATCCATCTCATTTAATTAGCTTAGTATTTCTTAATGGCTTCTCAAATGAATAAAATTAGCAGCAATAATGGAATAACTAAATGGCACTGAAAGGGAAATGCCTGAGAAATTAAAAACATATGTAAAAGGTACAATGGAGACAGCTGTAATTAAAGGCTTGTCATGCCTTCAGCTGCCATAGCAATGCTGAAGTAAGAGGATTTACCTTAAAAAGGCTTCAAGCATTTGAAGATAGGGAAGGGAAAAAAACCCTAAACCAACCCTGGGAATGTACACTGAACAGCTTAACTGAAATATGGAACCAAAGAGTTATAAGGAAATAAAGAAAGAGGGTAGAAAGTATAAGAAATTGAACATATAAGAAAAAAAGAGAGAATTTCACAAGGGTGAGGGCATTGTTGTTCATAACATGTTTACTTTCTGAATTTTTACCTAGAACCACTAGTTTAATTTTTTATTTTAATTAGCAAAACACGAACAGGAAGAGATTTCCTGTCTGTCAACACATATCTTATAATAAGAATAAGCACAGCAGTGAAATGTCATATAAAATTATTTGGCCTTTCCTTTTGATTTATTTTTCAACACATTACAGTAAATCACTAGATTTTTTGGAACGGCACACAAACCATCACTAACATAGGTATAGAAGGGTAGATTGAATGATAGTAAGATGATAACTTTCCCACTTCCATGAAAAACATGATTATGAATAGAAATTTAAAAAAATACTCCAGAGAAATGAAATGAATTTATGAGTTGTATGTTGCTTTTCTGTAAGCAAAATTTATTTGATTTTGTATATTTTCATCTTCAATTAATAATCTCAAATACTTAGTTTGTTTATTTACAAAGAAAAAATATTTATGATTTTTAGGAAAAAATGATGCATGAGTGTTTGCATGTGTGTTTTCAGAGGCATACGTACATTCTGAAATATCAAAATGGATGCTTTTCTCCCAGTTCTCATGGTATTTTAAGCTACCAAGCACAAAAATCTCTAAATTGAGATAGAATGAATAAAATAAGAGCTTGTATAGATCAAAAATTAACCAACTGATGATAGTGGTATGGATATTCTTATGGGTAAATGATATCTCATTGTTTTGCAGAAAGTGCTGCTTGGTTTGATAAACTTGTAGACACCAAGGTCAGAGTATAAGCACTGTAATCTAAAATTTTTAAACAATTACTTTGAAATAACTGATATAAAGATAGCCTACACTTTTGTTTTCCTAGTGACTCTAGCTGATAACGACTTTGGTAATAGAAGAATTTGTCATTACTTGGCATCCCTAGGGAACGACTGAACGATTTTAATAATTCTTATCAATTTTTTTCATCTGAAGAACTGAGAGTGCTATGTAATAGAAGGTAAGTCTCACTATTTTCTTCAAACCAAAAAAGAAACGAAATATAGGCTTTGCAGCAGTGTCCAGTGGAACTTTGACCAGAATTCAAGTGTGTCAATTCCCTGTTGATGCTCATCTGTCACAGGTTATTCAAATCATCTCCTGTTTCAGTCACCAGCACATAAATTAGATTAAACTTCCATTAAAATCGCTAGATTGCATAGAGAGTGAGTTTATATGTTCAAATGGCAGATTCAGTTGCCTAAGTTTAGATGTTGAATATTATTTTCTGAGGCACTTTTGGTTATTCAGTGCAATCATATGGAGCTGGCAGACACAGCAGAGGAGCCAGTTTACCTATGATCTTCTGGAGGAGGAGTAAGTGGCCAGATGGAGTAAATTAGGACATCTAAAATGGCCTTAGGAAACATTGTTTAAAGAATGGACTCCTGCTGCAGCTAACTGGGTTCAGAAGTATAATATAGGTCAACTTATCAGCTCACAGTGATCATAGTGGGAGCTTAGATATTTGATGTGTGCATGTATGAAGGCAAACTCTTTTCAAATAATAATTTCACCCAATGACGCTTGAAAAATCAACATTTATCTTACTATCTGCTAAAAAAATATTTTATTATATTGTTCTTACTTTTTGAGCAGAATATTCCCCATTACTAGGATTCTCTGTCGTCTGCAAAAAGCATTTCAGACTGTATAAATGTCCCAATAATGCCATTCCCACAAACTGTGCATTAAATGTGCGCATTTTTGGTCATGTGTGTTTATGGAAAACAAATATTTTGAAGTGAAATATTATTGTACACAATAGTCCAGCCTTCTAATGTACTTTTTACAATAAGTATAAAATAACTTTGAAAAAGGAACCCAATTTTTTCAGCCTCATAGATGAGAAACCTAAGTAATGCAAGACATTGCCTCACTAGTCAAAGGGCCTGATTTAATTAAAGTGAGCTGAGCGATTACAAGGCAACAAAATACACATTGCTGATTCTTTTTATGAATTACCACTCATATGTTCACATTAATGCTGTTCAGGATTTCAGAAAGGTTTTGTAATGCTGGTCTCAACATCTTGTTTTGGTTGTACTTTTTTCTCCATCAACTCCAAGTTAGTTAGTTATTCTAAATTACAGTAACCATACTGTATTTTCAATGGAAACCTGAAATTTATATACCCAGAAATATGAAAAGGAAAAGAAAAATTAGGTAGTCTTGAAATAATGTGGACTATCCACTTGGCATTTTTTAAACTCATAGGCTCACAGATGTGCACTTGTGGGAAAGGACCTCAGGAGATTTTGAGTCCAGCCTCCTGCTCAAAGCAGGGTCAGCTCTGACGTGAGACCAAGAAGCTCAGGACTTTGTCTAGCCCAACACAAAGAACTTTCAGATGTTCAGATAAAGAAAGTTCTGTAAAAGCTATTAATGTTATTCAGTGCTCTCCTAGGAATGTCATCTACAGGGGTTTCAGCACTTATCAACATTTCTGGTGCCTGGATCTTGCCTAGTATCCAACACGTTAGAAAGATGGAAGAAATCTGCCTCACAAGGAGCGCTTACAGCTCTCTTAGCATTCTTTGATGCATCCCTTGGGGTGCTGGGAATTGTACATGTCTAATTGTCTGTAAATCATGACTCAATCCCCATCCACTTGTGGTTGTTCTCCTCACTGGACCCTTCAATTAATCCTACTGGCCTTGGTGAAGAGTGAGTCAAAGCTCTGCTGTGCCCACTGTCACTAAATACATCCAACCCATTCTGCAGTGATCCTACGTGTCCTTTGTTCAGCCCTTTACCATTAACAAAGTGATAAAATATATTCTGGATGTCCTTGCTATCTCTTGCAAGTTCCAAATTTAATTGAACTTTGGTTCTCTTAACATGATCCATAAATTCTCAGGAAATGCCTTTAATTTAAGCAGGAGAGATTTAGATCAAGACTCAAAGTTTGTCTAATTTTTAAATTACTTTCAGTTAAAAAAACATTGGGAACAACCAGCCTAGACCATTTGATTGAGGCTAATGGACATATTACAAGCTTAATTAAATATGTAAGATTTACCAAATGGATGACTACGTTACACAGGTTATTAGCCTTTAATTAGTGATATTTTAGGTTCTTTTTTCTATAAACATAGTGAAGAGACAGCTTTCTTAATTTCCCCTTAAATTCGCATTAAAAAATTGTCTCTCTTTTGAGTAGAAAATAAGGATGCCTTAATGGAAAGCATATAATTTGTTGATTTTAAATCTCCATTACTCTACAATGGATAAAGCATACAAAATAAAATTATAACCTATTTGGGATTAATTAAACAAAACCCAGGACTTGAAAGGGTAAGGATGGAAAATGGCCAGGGTGAAAATGAGCAATGAAGACCCTTCTGTTGAGTCATAAGGTTTAGAGTGGGCACCCTTCTGAATTTAGCCTCAGACCTGATAAATGGTTTATGTCAGAAAGTGTTAACAGCATTTAATCAATTGACTAATTTAAGATCTATAAAATTATTCAATAGAATTTACTGCAATTGTAACAGTGCTTTAATAATAGATTTGAGAGTCCAATTTTTATGCTATATTTTCTATAGTATATTTAAATGCAATCACACATTCTCTGAACATGTTCCACTGAGAGGGGGACTCTGCCTCCAGCCTGCTGCTGCTCAGGATGACCCCAAAGGCCTCACTGACGTCTGTTGCTTGTAACATTGTGAGATGCTTGACTTTAGTCATGCAGCAACAGTGGTACCATTCCCCTCAGAGAAATTTCTGGCAGAGAATATCTCAAGTCTGACAGAGACAAATGACTATATTCACTCCAGTCCTTTGCCTCAGCGCAATTCCCAAGAGTTGTGCAAGAGTTCCATAGGAAGCCCACATTGGAGCAGGTTTATCTGCAAGACCTGTGACTCCACAAGGGACCAATGCTGGAGCAGCCTGTTGCTGAAGGAATGCACCCTCTGGAAGGGACTCACATTGGAGCAGTTCCTTAAGAACTACAGCCCATTGGAAGGACTCATGTTGGAGAATTTCATTGGCAATCTCGCTCACAGGATTGCCTCCATAATGGAGAAGGGGAAGAACGTGAAGAGAAAAGAGTGGCAGAGAAAAAACATAATGAAGTGACTGCAACTCCCATTTCCCACCTCCCTGGGCTGTTAGGGGAAGGAGGTAAAGAAAACTGTGAGTGAATTTGACCCCAGGAGGAAGGGAGGGGTGGAGGAAATTTTAACAATTGGTTTTAGTTTTCATTATCCTATGCTGGTTTGATTTGTACTAAATTAAATCAATTTCTCTAAGTCAGTTTTGCCTGTGACAATCAGTGATTTATCCATCCCTGTTGTTTTCTCAACCCACAAGTCACAAATTATTTTTCTTCTCCCCTTTCCAGGTAAGGAGGGGAGTGAGAGACCAACATCCGTTCACATCTGGCATCCAGGCAGGGTCAACCCACCACATTTAATGAAATATTCCCTCACCACTACTGCTCATAGAGTGGATCATTTAAGCATTTCTTAGCCTGTTAAAGTTAGCCAGGTTCAAAAAGACTTCACATTTGAATATCTGTTTCTAGTATTACCCATTTTGTTTTCACCCTGGTTGTGCGGACTATAACTATGATGGGTAGATGGGAAGAGCTCCCATCTTACAACTTAAAGTTGATAGGTATTTTTAAGACTCCAGAGCATGCTCAATGAGTCTCTTAAAAGGGTTTAAGATTCTTTTATGCACATCGAGCCAAATGCATAGGAGAAAATATCTACAAATTACTCCTCAAGATATCAAAACAACAAAAAACTTTACTGGCAAATCAGGGAATTTTGGAAAAAAAGTTTAGCACTACATTCAATCAACATAAAGCATTTCACAAAGCACTAACTTAGCAGATTCCAGTCTATCCAACTTAAGGCTATTCAAACTTCAAGAGGAAGAAATTAGAAGAAAGAGAAAAGCAATAAAACAACAAAGATATCTACCACTTTTGGTTCAGCAGTGTTCCAGCTGATATAAAATGTGAGGGATGAAGAGTCCAAGACAGTGTTCTCACCTCATGCTCTGGCTTTAATACCCTTTGAGTTTCCTGGCCCCTTCCTCAAGGTGAGAATTCTGGTCATTTGGTGACTCAGGAGTTGGGTTAAGGGCTTTGGAGGCGAGGTGTGGAGAATTTGCTCCAGCATGCCAGGGTCTGGCGGCCACTGCAGGGCTTGGATACAGTCCCAGGATGGGGGGTGATGTATGGAGCAGTACGTTGCCCCACCAGGACAAGACTTGACCTGCCCTTTTCCCCACACATGCCCCTAAAATGTCTCAACCCAGTGATCATTACAGCCTCTCACACTACTGTTTTTGCAATCAAATTTTTTGACTTGAAATGTGGGCAGTGGTCCATGCAGCATCAAATTGCTGCTTCTAATCTAAAAGAGAGGGAGGAAAGGAGAGATATTTACAACTACAAGCAGGAGGAAAGCATGCCAGAGAACTGGGTGTCCTGCTCTTCTTACTGTGAAGAGATAGGAGGGAGGGAACTGCTGCTTGTTGTTGTCCCCGATGGTATCTAATAAATTAAACAATCCATCTCCCTCAGCACAAGTAATCCTTGTTTTTCATATCTCCACCATATGCATCAGCATTTGGTCAGTCCCAGCGATTTTCTGCCCAATTACAGCCTAGTCTGTCTTTACTGACACAGAATTTTGTACCTTCCAATGCCGAAACAGCTGAGGTGATTGTTGCCAGTGAAGGACTAGTGATAAAACATCTCCTGCTTCCAGAGCTGCACATGGAGGAGTTTATCTGTCCAGCATGTCACATTCTAATCTTCTGACACTTTTAATTTCTACTTCAAATTCATTCTTAAGGTCCATGAGTTTGATTCTTTGCATTCTTTTTAATTTATCCTGGAATATTAATTAATACCTCAGTGAAAATTTAGAATTAGTAGTCAATACTTAATTCAATCTTACCCAGAATTTTAAAAAAGAGAAAATATAGTAAGGAAAAGGAACCAAAAATAAACTGTTAATTTTCTCTTCTTTTGAATTCCAAAAATTGAAAATTCTGTTAACTGAGTTCTTGGAGAAGCATTGGTTGAGTTAATGTATGCTTTTTTTTTAGTAAGATTTCTGTTACCTTTTTAGAAGATGAATTAAGCTTTGTATTTTATTTTTATTACCGGAGCCATCCTGTTTTGTGAGAGAAGGTCGCATCTTAAAAGCTGTGAGAGAAAGTCATATCTTTTGAGTAGAAGTTTTGTCTTTTTTGTATCTTATGTCCTAAGTCCCAATAAAGACAAGTGTCAAGGATTGAGTTAAAGCAGTGGGTGTCTGTTCACATATCTTAGCTGTTGCCTAACTTTTTGGCTCAGTCTGGAACTGGCTATCCATGCTTAAAAGTATAGACCTTAAGTATATCACATTAAGCCAGTTCATATTATTTAGTTTCATCCTCTCATACATGCAAATGATGAAGAAGAACTGGTCTTCTAAGACCAAGCGTCTCTCAGAAATCCTTCTTTGCCATGGACAGTCTTTGCTGGTAATAGATAACTTAGTAATATGATAGAAGTCCTGCCAGGATCTCTACAGCAGCTATTAAAGGCTTGGAGCAGAGGTCTGACTTACTCCAGAGAGCCACATCTGAGCTTCCTTACATTTTCTTAACATTAATGCTGAAGTGCAGAGGAGAACATATGTGGCCCGAAGTTTAGAGTCCGACTAGCTGAGGGCTAAAGGCCGACGCCCCTCTGCAATTCCTGGCCAGCACCCTTCGGCGTCTGATGGCCTTGGGCTGTGCTGGCTGCGGACTGGCGTACATCGCTGGTATAGGAGAGGAACGGAGCTGACCATTTCCCGGGGGTTAAACATCGGTTTATTGAAGGTGATGCCGGATCCAAACACCGGGAAACCAACCGGGAAAAAGTTTTTTTTCATAGGGGGTGAAAACAGGATTATAAAGGAGGGGGGTGGGTACAGGCGGAGCCAATCGGGAAAGGTGAGGGGATGAACTTCACAGAACTGACACTCCATGGAGACCAATAATCAAAAGGTAAAGGAGGTGTCCTGGGACCCCAGCCAACCACCATCTCTAGAGAGGAGAAGGTTCTCGAAACCTGGGAGGAGGAAGGGAGTGATTGACTGGACAGGGAGGAAACAACTTTCACTTATAAGGGAAACCAGGGGAGGAGCAATTACCTATCGGCAACTATGAATAGCGGTTACTATAGCAACTTAGCTGACAGGCTAGCACTGGCGGGAAAAACTGGGGGAACGAACCCATTTTACACATAATAGGGGAGAACAATAAATAAATTGGGGGAATAACACAAGAAACTTAACAACACACTACCACACTGAAGCAACAAGGTCACTTGCTTGTTTCATATAAGAATTTTTGTATTACTGTAGCATGAGGCAAGATGCTCACTAAATTCTATCTTCACTTTTATTAACATCTAGAATGACTGGATTTTTATAAATAGTTCACCAAATAGATCTCTGTGTTAGTTCAGATAAGTTCTGTCATTTCGTCTCAAATGTAAGTTGACAAAAGGTATTTCTAAAATGACATCACTTTGTGCATCATAGAGTCATGGAGCCATTCAGCAAATGATCATCAAGAAGTCTATATTAAATATTTTTGTCGTAAATATTTGTATGTAAGAGAATGTGAGATTCACTTCTCTAAATGTAAACACAGAAATATTCTGTCTAAAAGAATTGGTTGACATGATTCCTAAACATACCATTACAAGTAATTATGATAATTTGAAATTTGGTTATAGTTTAAATCTTGTTTACTTCTCTTCTTGATGTGGTGGGTTGAACTTGTCTGGTTGCCAGGTGCCCAAAAAGCTGTTCTATCACTACCCCTTCTCAGTTGGACAGGGGAGAGAAAATAAGGTGGAAAACAACATACAGGTTGAGATAAGGCAGTTTACAAAACTAAAAGTGAAAGGTTGAACATGCACAAGTAGAGGAAAAAAATTCAATACTTCCCATTAGCCATCAATGTACAGCCAGTTCCTGTGAAGCAGGGCTTCCACAACTGTATTGGTCATTCTGGAAGACAAAGACTTTAAACAACAAATGTCCTGCTTCTTCTTACTTTTCTTAGCCTTTACTTCTGAACCAACATCATATGGTATTGAGTATGCCTTTGGTCAATTTGGGTCAGCTGTCCTAATTGTGTCCACTCCCAAGAACCTCCCCACCCTGTTTATGGAAGGGGGACACAATGCTGGGGAGACAGCACTGTTGTGCCAGTGCTGCTTGGCAGAAGCCATTGGTGTTGCTGCCAAAACCTTCCCAGCAACCAATCCAAAGAACAGCACTAGGAGGGCTGCCCTGGTGAAAAATAACTCCATCTCAGCCACATTCAATATACTTGCCTTCTCTTTGCCTCAAAACCAGTGCATAGATAGGTACAGCCAGCAAATAAAAAGAAGAGATGTTTTTATTCTTGTTCATATATCAGAATCTTATTGTATATTTGTGTCTATTCTTGGTAAGAGAGTCATCACTTTTGCTTATTCCATAGACAAAAAGAGAAAGAATATTGTAAATTCTGTGACATTAATTTGTAGCACAAGTGAAATCATGTCTCTTTTTCAAAGGCTGTTCAGGACAAATTAATGGCAAGGAATAAAACACTGAACAAAATGCTATTAAACACTGAAGGAGCTGCGCTAGATTAAAGACTATCTATGGCACAGTGTGAAATGTCATTTGTAGTCTTAATTTGGTTTGGTTTGATTTTTTAGGCTCCTTTGAATCCCTTCTCAGAGTGGCCAGAGGTTCAACAGGGCTAAGTGTGCTTCCTCCACTGTGTCTCAGTGACAGCATAACAATAATAGGGGCAGAGTGACTTGAAAACTGCCCAGTGGAAAGGACATGGGGATGCTGGTTGCCAGTGTCTGAACATGAGCCAGTGTGTGCCCAGGTGGCCAAGAAGGCCAGTGACATCCTGGCTGGTAACAGCAGTAGTGTGGCCAGTAGGATCAGGGCAGTGATTGTCCCCTCTTCCCAGCACTGGTGAGGCCACACCTCGAGTGCTGTGTCCAGTTCTGGACCCCTCACCACAAGAAAGATATTGAGGTGCTGGAGCAAGTCCAGAAAAAGGCAACAGAGCTGTGAAGGGACTTGGGCACAAGTCTTGTGAGGACAGCTGAGGAAGCTGGGGTTGTTTAGTCTGGAGAAAAGGAGGCTGAGGAGAGATTTTATCACTCTACAACTACCTGAAAGGAGATTGTAGCAGGGTGGGGCTCTGTTTCTACTTATAGGACAATAGGAAATGGCCTCAGTTTAAGTCAAAGAATGACAGAATATTCTGAGTTGGAAAAACTGCACTAAAGGTTTAAATTAGACATTAGGAAAAATTTCTTCACTGAAAGGATTGTCCAATACTGGAACAGGCTGCCAGGAATGAAGTCACCATTCCTGGAGGCATTTAAAGATGTGAAAAACTGACATGATTTAGTGGTGGACTTGGCAGCGCTGTGTTAACAGTTGACTTCAATGATCTTAGAGGTCTTTTCAAACCTAAATGATTCTATGACCCTATGAAAGAATTTTATACTTAAAGCATGAGCTCTTTAAGCTTTGTCCTCCACCAACAGATTGGTTTTATAAATGTAATTTTAATATCAGTATACTTTCCAGGCCACTGCGATAAAAGTTTTCAACTTCAATTTCTTAATGCCAAACAAAATATTTGTGTTTTCATCAGGTATCAATACATTTTAGGGGCAATATTTGAGTACTTCTAATGGATTTAGTGCTATCACATTATGCAGTGAGAGACCACTACATTATCAAAAATAACTGTTTTCCAGACTTTTCTGAAAACACTCAAGAGAATGTTTTACATGATCACAGTTCAGATGAATAAACATGTTATGTTACTGAAGAATGAAGAAAAAAAAAAAGAGGGGAAAAAGAGGAAAAAAAAAATTAGAGGAAAATATTTGGAATTAGATTCAGCACAAGTCATATCTGGATCACAAGTTGGTAGAGGTAGTCAGAATTGGAACAAACCAGTATGCAGAAAAACTGTTTAGGGCTACCATTTTAACATTATAAATATAGGGAAAATAATATTAACACTATGAATATTGTTTTTCAGTACTTGAAGGCTACTGGTCTAGCTCTAAAAATGGAATTTGGAAGGATCACTTTAGATCCTCTAAACTCCTCATGGAGTAGATAGAGTTATGACTCTGGAATGGCTTAAAGAAGAACAACTAGTTGAAGACTTGAAGATGTTTTGGTACCATAGATTAATACATTTGAGCTTCTACATGTTTTTAAAGTTACCTAGCAGATTTAGTTGTTCAAATTCTTGTTGTAGCCTTAGATATTTAAGTATTTAACGTTGAATACAGACTAATTTTTCAGAAATATGGAGTCAGATGTCTGGAGATTCTCAGACCGGGGCTGAAGGGCCCATGAATTTTATATTTCAGGAGGTGATCCTCATCCATATTGAAGAAATGTATTAAAAGGAGGCGGGCTTCATGTGCCTTGCTGAAATACAAATACTAATAAGTAAAAAAATGCAGAATTTTAGAATCTGAAAAGGCAAGTCCTAGGCAAGTACATCAATGTGAAACTTGTTTTGGGGTTTTTTTAATATCCACTCTCAGATCCCATGTTGAAATATAGAAACAGTTCAAGATTCAGAAACACATTTTATTTATTGTGATTAGAGTTCTATCCAGTAGAATAAGACTGCATCCTTTAACAAAATGTATATTATATGCCTGATTTTGTTTTGCGTTGGCTGTGAGAGACAAAAGAGGAGATGGTGGTGTTAACAGACGATGTAAGGGCTATGCAGCTCTGGGGTACGCAGGAGCCATCTGGCTTTTCAGGAATATACTGTGTCTTTCTGGGAAGGGTTTGCTTAGATTAGCTAAGAACAAAATAACAATTGCTGAAACTACTAGAGCAGTGAAAATAGTGTTGCTTTTATTAGAAATTCACTTCTTTCCTAGTACATGGGACTCTCAATATACTTTTAACTGAGAGGAGTTTTAAATCCAATTATTGTCTTTAAGGGAAGTTCTGTAATTTTAGTCTGCATTTCTGTTTTTCTCTTTTAATTCAATACAATGATAGCCAACTAGATATAAATAAAGCTAATCTAGAAAATTGGATTATTCAACTATTTGAGATTTAAGTATTGTTTTCTCAGTTTCCCATAGCAAGAGGTTGAAATTTAAGCAGACAAAATAGCAAAATTTTTAAGTATGTCTGGTGTTTTTTTCTTAAAATTGTTCTATGGAAATGTTTATGGTGATCCTTTATTATCCTGATTATTTCAAACCTTCAACTCTCAAATGTTCTGCTTCACACGGCTTCAGGAAGAGAACCTGATAAGGAAATACTATGGTAAAATATCAGTGTTTAATGGAAAATTACGTCAAAAGGATTCAGAGAAGAAAGATAATATTATTGTTTTCAGAAGTTACTATCTATTTTGCAACATCATTATGCAAGTACAATTAATAATACACTTTGAGGAAGTGAAGCACTGAACCTGATACCTGTCAAGCGATTTTCAACAGCTAAATATAAAACATAATGATGCAAATGAGTACCAATTGTGGCACTTAAATTTTTTTTGTGAAAGATATTTTCTCTTTTCAAAGCTATGAAAATATTAGAGCATTACTATATCATGGAATGCATAACACTTTATATTATTCTGTAAAATATAGAGCTATAATTTTTATTTTTATAATGTATAATATATTTTTGTTTTTCACAAGTTGCATGGTAATTTACATTAATAAAAATAAGGGCAGGTATGGCTTTTATGTGTTCTTTTGTTGTGCACGTATTTAATATAAAAGTTTCAAACCATTATTTTATGCAACAGTTCAATATGTTGGAATAAAAATTGTCCTATTTTAAGTTAATTATTTTTGGAATTATGATAATAGTTCTGGCATTTCAATGCAGAAGGTTCAGGACATACAGGAAAAGGAATACTTTTCATACAATCATACAAGATGTTGAAATCTATACTTCTGGTGAAGGTGAGAAATGCAAATTGAAATAATTCTTTCAAAGTCTTGACATTTGTCTGCAAGTTCTTGCATTTCACGCATCATTTCCTACTGCCAAGAGTAACTACAGGTGGTGCCATTAGAAGAACACTAAGATTGGTCATTATGGTTGATAGATTCCTTAACCTGGAAACTCTGTGAACTCCCTGCCATAAGGAGGTGAAATGGGATTGCGTTTCCAGGCTGAACAACCCCAACTCACTCAGCTTGTCTTCATAGGAGAGGTATTCCAGCCCTCTGATCATTTTCATGGCCCTTCTCTGGAGCTGCACTGACAGGTTGATGTCTCGTGCTGGGAGCCACTGAGATGGATGCAGTGCTCCAGGTGGGGTCTCTCAAAAGCAGAGGTGAAGGAGGTGATCCTTCACATCTGTTAAGCACTGGTGAGGCCACACCTAGAGTCCTATTTCCAGGTTTTGCTACTCAGGACAAGAGACATGAAACTACTACACTGAGTCCAGCAATGGGCCCCAAACTACATTAAGGGAGTAAAGCACTCTCATATAAGAAAAGATTGAAAGAGCTGACAGCGTTACCCTGGAATAGAGTTTAGATCTGCTCAGAACAGGGGCAGTTTATTGTTACAGCTGCAGAAGAGAACACAGAGCACCAAAAGGACCACTTCTGTTGATATGAATTATGCCCAAATGAATCCAGGAGGAATTTCATCAATATCTGTAACATCTGAAGGGAGACTGCATGAAGATGCAGCCAGGGGTTTTTTTGGTGATGTCAAGTGGCAGGAGGAGGGACAATAGGCAAGAGCTGGAACTCAAGAGATTCTCTCTGAACATCAGGAAGCACTTGTTTTACTGATAGTGGCTGGCCTTTGGCATAGGTTGTACAGAGAGGCTGTGTAGTTTTCCTCGTTGGAGACACTCAAAAGCTGTCCAGGCACAATGCTCAGCATCTTGTGCTACATGACTCTGCGTGACCAGGGATGTTGGACTAGATGATCTCCTGAGGTGCCTCCCAACCTCAAGTATTGTGATTCCATGATTGCAAGAGCTTGAATGATCTAATGTCTTATCAATTGTGACTTCAAGGTTTCAAATAGGATATAAGAATGACTTTTCCATCAGGAGGACACTGTAACAAGCTGTCATATCTTGAGGTTGTGGATTTTCTTTCATAGGGGTTTTCAAGACCGGACTGGACACAGTACTAGGCAACCTAGAATTATAGAATTGTGAAGTTCATTCAGTCCAACCTTTGACTGATCACTGCTTGTCAACTAGAGCACAGCCCTAAGTGCTAAGTGCAGTCACTTATTGAACTCTTCCAGGAACAGGGAACCTACTACCTCCCTGGGCAGCCCATTTCAATATTTGGCAAGCCTTTATGTGAATAAATTCTTCTTGAAACCTACTCATATACCTGAAATGTCAAAATTCAGGTTTGAACCCTGTTCCTCGAAGACTCCATCTCCTATGGTAGTCTCTTAAAGGGAGGGAATTACCTCTTTTGTGTTCCAGGGTGTTCCATTCACAGGGAGGATCTGGCACCCTTTTATTTGAACTATTATCCCTAAATATTGTGATGGCTTCAATGAAACTCTTGTGTTGTACATACACTTTTTGTCATGATTGCACAGTAGGATATTATAGTGATAAGCAATGAAAATGTTCCCAAAATTTTAGGGAAAAAAGGAATGAAGAAAGATTCTACAAAATTACCTCTACAAAATTACCTGGGATGGTAATTATCTTTGTACCTAAAAGCATTATGGAAGCTCTGAGTCTCATCAAAAATTATCAGTGCATTTATGTTTATATATAACCTTATTTAGCTTTATATGTAACAAAATATAATTTTTCAACTTCACTAAGAACAAATATACATGTAGGTGTTATTTGAGTAAACTGGAAACATAGTAAATTAAGCAGTTTTTCTATTTGGCCTATTAAACTAATGCAATGTCAGAATTGTTTTTTTACCCCAGTGGCTAGGGCCTGTCATGGCAAAAGGAAAAACGTCAAAATTAATAAGGCCCAAATTATTGTTATAGTTTGTCATAGTTCTGTCAATGAGTAAAACAAAAGGTTTTAATATTATTTTTTATCATACAATAAATATGACTACTTATCATATTAGTTAAGTGATTGTTTCAAAGAGATAATGATATACATACATCAAAATACTTCTTGTTTTCATGTAACTAATGGGCATTGCATAAACCAGACATAATGTTCCACAGTTTAGTGTGTATGCTTTAAAAGTCATTAATAACAAAATACCTACAGAACTTGTTACCCTAAAGCAGCTCCTGCGTATCAAATAATCAAGTGACATAGTCTGTACTTAGAAGCTTTATGTGTAATTTCTGTATGTAAAGCCACACAGAGACATAAAGCACTCAAGGAGAGAACAAAAGTAAAATAACAAAAAAAGGAGGGAGTGCAGGGCAGGATGAAAAATCTTATATATTTTTAAAGTGAATATTTTTTAAAAAATTCCAGGGGAAAAATAACTCGAAGTAGGGATATGAGAAAGGCTGAAAAGATACTTTAATAATAAACAAGAGCCAAATGGCCATGTCAGTCTGATTGCTTCTGGGTTTTGTCAGCAAATTCAAGATGTGCTGCTATCATTTCAAAGTGTCTTTTTTCTCTTACTGAGAAGCAGCTGTGAAAAGCAAAATGAGAGGAGAAACAAAGTTTCACTGAAAAAAAAAAAGTGAGTGCAATAATTTTATGTTTTACATTTTCTTCTGTTTAAAAAATAAATTTTTATACCTGTTGGTGTTGCTCTGTGTTGCTGATGATAGATGCATGGACACCATTATTTAGCGCGCTTAACACCAATTCAATCAATATATTTTAAGTCTTCTGGAACTCTTGCAAGAATTACTGTTTTCTCACTCACCAACTGTTGCTCTGTGATGTATTCAGTTTTCCTGGGATGATTGTGGCAAATTATTTTTTATTAATATTCTTGATGGACTGAAGTTTTATTCTTGTGATTAATATTAAATATCTAAATTGCACTAAAATTATTTTTACACATTCTTCTGAAAAAATCATAGTATTTTGACACATAATTCCAGTCTGCACACCACCATTGTAACTGAAGAGATTAGGGATTATCCTTATTGTTAATTGAAAAGCAATGTGTGTCTCTTCTACAGTAGAGTGAAATTAATGCAAAAAGGCTGCTGAAATGAGCAGCCACTGCTAGCTTTGGAAATTCACAGGTAAGGTTGCAGAAACATTTAGAGAAAAGAACATGATGATCATAGCAGTAATTTAGTAGAAAATAATGTTTTGGAATCATCTGTTTGGAAATGTCGTTTAAAACAAGGTAAAAGCATCAGGTTTTCTTTTGGATTTTTTCTTTCACAGACACTTTGTTTAGAAAAACTAGCAGAATAGTTCTTTATTACTATATTATTGGAAATGTTAAGTCCTTGTTCTCTCAAGGATGTTCTCTGAAAATAACAATAGAAACTGTAAAACAATGAGGCTTTTAAAATTTTAGAAGTGGCAGAGTACATGAGCAAAACTGACAATCTTTTTCAAACTACAGATTTCACAAAATCACAGAACCATCAAGGTTGAAAGAGACCTTCAAGATCATCTAGTGCAAACTGTCAACCCACTACCGTCATAATCACTCCTAACCCATCTCTGTAATACTTCCAGAGTCTGTGACTCCACAGCTTCCCTGGGAAACATATTCCAATGCCTAACCACCATTTCAGTAGCAACTGCCTCTCTAGTTTAAAGTATAATTAAATGCAAAGAAATCCCTTTAAAATACTTATAAGAATATTATAAATTAAGGGTTTGCTTTGAAATCCTGTTGAAAATAAAGCTCTTTATTTTTTTTAAACATACATGTTCAGTAGATTAACTACCAAATTTTAGGTAATACTTGAAAACCTGTATTTTATAGAATCACTAAAAAAATAATCTGTGGGCTAAAGCAATGTAAAGGAACTGTAATTTATTTAATGAGGTATATTAATTTGAAATTACAAGCTATCATTACATAAAGAAAAACTGTCATTACAAAATAAAAATAGTGTATTATTGAAGTGAATGCACCAAGGGCTGGTCAGTGACTGGGAAACCAAAGAGAGATTGCATAACTCAAAAGACAGCCATATTGTAAAGGATCAGTAAGAAGAAATACATCAAATAAGTGATACTATATCTAGAAAGCTAAAAAGGTTCATTCATGTATATTAGTAAAAGCAGTGTTAACAAAGAAACCTTTGGCATATAGGTAAACAGATAAATGTGCAGATACAATGGAGAAGAGGAACAGAAAAATGTAATAGATATGGAAATATCTTCAATAGCTTGTTACACATTTTTGTTTCAGCCATCACTGAAAGAAGACTAATTTTAATCACATACTGCATAGCATACAAATAATTTTGACAGGGAGATAAGAATATGGGCCTGAAGGAAGAAAAAATAAGCAACAAAAGTTTTACGTTATCTCAAGTACAACAAAGCATAAGGAAATGACCCTAAAGCTACAGAACTAGTCAAAAGAATATTCCAAGTAATGCTTGTTACTTTATAGAATTTATAGAAAAAGAATATGCATGCCCTAAGAACTAAAGATAATAAAGTCTAGAGGAATTATATATCTGTCAGCCTAATTTTTATCTGGAAAATGGCTTATCAATATACTTTAAAAGTCAGCTTTAAAGTAAGAGGCCTAGGAAAAAAGGATAGCTTTGTCATAAATGCGAAAAAAGCCCATCTTCGGTCCTTATCAGCCTAACTACTCTAACCCATAGGAGGAGAAATATATGTAATATAGCTTTTTATTTTCAATAGCTGTCACTGTCACACATTATCACATAACAAAACTTATGAAATATGGCTCAAATATAATGACAATATCACAATGCACAAAGGTTTGTGGGGAGGAGGAAAATTGACATTCTACATGAGTATCAGCAATCACAGTCAAACCATAATGGCATATTTTTTAGGCATTGTGTAAAGGTAGGTACTTACTATATGGATTAATTAATTTCAGAACTTATTTCAGTCTATATTTTCAGTAACCCATGTATTTCAGATATTTTCCTAAAGGAAAATAAGACTTTTATCCCTTAGGAAAATTTTCCTGAAGGAAAAGGCATTAATTAATCTTCTTCCTGACTCTTGGATTTGTTTATGCAATTTCTAAAAATATTTCCTAATGCAATTTACTTACTTCCTCTTTGCTTTCTCATCCATAAACATGATATTGAATCCAAGTTTTACTCAATATGGTGTGTTTTATTAGGGATGCTTGAGATTTCATTTCTGTTTTCTTTTAACCCTGAAATAGGTTCTGTCCATCTGCCAAGGTTGTGTTCCTGTAGTAATCAGTAATTAATCATCAGTGATTTGTGATTATAACCTTGGACCTTGTCTGTTGTCCCACAATTGCACTTTCAAGGCTATTTCTGTCAGCTTCTGCTTGCTGTTTCAGGAGTCCCTGTTATGATCCCGTATTTCTTCAGTAGCTTTTAAACTGTGGTTTTATTTACACAGCCCAGCCACTCGTGAGTATGGCTGTAAGACCACCGAAAAGTCCGCTATAAAAAATATTAGAGCTATCAGAAGGCACACATGCATTTAAGTATTATGTTTTGCTAATTACTGTACAAGCAGTGTCTCATTATCAGAATTGTTTTTTCGATTTTTCTCAAAAGAGGTCCTTGAACACTTCATATTTTATTATAGTTGCAAAACTTGTTCATCTAACTTCTTTCATTTTAAAAACAAAAGGTCATTACTTTTTGCATTTCTCCACAGGAAAATTTAAAAGACAGGATACTTTCACTCTTCTGGATTTTTTATTTCTCAGATTTGCTACCAGTTAACAGTATAATTCATCACAAGGTATTTATAGCTAATCTAAACTCTTTATTGAACATTTCATAATTTATTTCAGTGTGTCTAACTTGCATCATAATGAAATAAATGGTTTTTTTTATGTCATGGGGAATATTTTTGTTATTTTATTTGGTTTGTTGTTGTTATTGTTGCTGTTGTTTTTGATTTTTTAATAATATCATAAGATTTCTGAAGCCTTATTATAATTATTTTTGGTAGTTCATCTCTTCCTGTGAGTATCAGCACTACTAAAGAAGAAAAAGTATTTCATAAGTTTCTTAAGATAAGTTTTTTCTGACTTTGAATATGGGACAATGTGTCCTCATTGCCTATCCTGAAAGAGTATAGGTGGAAAGGGAAAGTACACATATTCTTAGAGTGTTTCACATTGCTAAATTAGTTTCTGTTATGGCCACATTATCCACCCACACCATGGTTCATAGCCAGAAAATATTCCAGAAGAGAGGGAAAAAACCCTAAATCACTCTTTTTTTTTTTTTTAATTTCAGATGTGGCTTGTTTTAAACTTTATCTGTGCTTAAAAAAAAAAAAAAAACATTCTGGTGGACTAAACTTGTTTTTTTTTGTTTCCTGTTGAATAGAATAATAGAATTGTAGTGGGGGTTTTGCCCAAATTTCCCATCAAAAGACTCTGTGATTACACTTAGAGATTCATTTTGAGTTTCTCAGCCTGGAGAGGGTGGACTTAGCTGAAGGTAAAACAAACCAGTAAAGGATTTTTAACTTTCTACATTAAATTCCTAATTTTGGCTTTGTAGCACCAAAAATTACTTTCTTACTGGTTGCTAGTTCTTTGTATTCCTCATTTAGGTATTAGTAAATCAGTATTGTCAGTGAAGAAAACTGAAAACTTTTTAATGCCTCATCAGGTGTTAAAGATAATCTTTTGTGTTCCCTGCAATAAGTGAAATGTTAAATGTTTCTGTATGATTTCATGTACAGTAAACCACTATTAGAAAAATGAGAAATCAGTAGGATGTTTAAAACAGGCTCTTCACGTGAAGCTTTGTGTTTTTGGTTTCTGCCTGGAGTTGAAAACAGCAAACTGCCTCTTGATGAAAAGAGACTTAGCAACAGAGATAAAAAACATATTTCTGTAGAACTGTAGCTCAGCAAAAGTTGGGACACCTAGGCTCTCTCTAGGGAAAATGAAAAAAAAATATATATATTCTCAAAATTCCATCTACCAGCAGACAGACCAGGCAGTATTTTTTTGAAACTGTGTCACTGTGAAGTAAAGAACACATCTGAGTTCAGAAGACACTACTGAGAGAAATGTGAGTTTTCCAATGAGTTCAACTAAGAATAGTTAGACCTGGGGTGTCAATTTTTTGCAGTTTATGTTTTACATTTTTTGGACTGAAGAAAAACTCAAAGAAAAATTACCCAAACTAAAGAAGTAAATAGGAATTAAATCTGTTTTGTCACCTAAATGTCCTAATGACAAGAACAGTAGAATTTAGGCACCTCAATTCCAATGTTCCTGTAAATGATACTACTAAGTCTATCAGAATTTTTAGACCTTGACTGGGAATTTTGCTTGTCCATCTCTATTCATGTCCTGCATCTATAATTCAATACAGTGGAGTGCTACGATAAATTCAAAGAGACATCTCTGAAAGTTCACAGGTCAGGGAAGTCAGTCCAATATATTCCCTTTGTCTAGTCTTCTCATCCTAAAAATGTAATTATATATTTATTGTAAATCCATCTAGATCAGAATACAAAAGAATGCCATGCAGGAAATGTATTTGTTGAAATCCTAGTAGATTCTGAAATTATTGACAATAGGTGACTGCAAAATATTTCTCTCTCGTGCAGCCAAAAAAAACCTAAAGATTTTTTTTTCATATCATTTACCTATTGAGAATGATATTGATTAAGTTGTATCGAGACTGAGAAGAAGGAATACCTAAAACTTTCTAAAGAAAATAGAAGGGTCATAGAGAAAAGAATTACTTAGAAACTATCATTTTCCAGTTTTAATTCAGGTTTAGGTGATTTGCTCAGTCTCAGGTAATGAACTCAAGATAAATTCCACTTCAGCAGTGGGGCGTGACAGTGCCAACACATAAATCTGATCTAATCAATTTCTTCAGATGCATTAGATGTATACACAAAATTTATGGTCCTCGCTTTCTTTACAGCTGCTGAACTACTATCTCCTAGCTAAATTATAATGGATTTGTTATTAAGGAAGGCAAGGTACTTTTCCTGGTGACAGCAATGCTTAAACGACTAGAACTTAATGGAGGATGTTTATCTGAAACTACCTCATGTGGGAAATGCTGAGAAGTTTTTTTTAATAATAATAGATAAATATTTTTTAATAATTAGATGTCTGTATTCCTGGTTAGGCAATAACACTATTAACCTTTGAATTAGGTCTTTGAAGGCAAGTATATTTGAAGGTAAACTAAGTTCAATGTTGACACAATTTTGTATATTTCAACATGCATACATTCTGAGTTTCTAAAATGTCAAAACCATGTAACTTTTAGCATAAATTTAGCAGCAGAAGATAAATATGTTGTAGATATGTCTGAGGTTTGTGTTACGCATGTAAATTAATTGTTTCTTTACCTTTGCCTACCTGAGAATTAAAGCAAATTCAGATTAATTTCAAAACCAAGGGGAGCTAATGACAAAGGCAATCTGGTAGCTGGCTTTTGAGTTCTCAGTAACATCACGTCCTTTTAATTTGCTGTAAATCAGAAATATTATCAAATCTTAAAGGCAACAGAGAATTTGTTCACAGATATCTATGACATTAAATCTAAACTTAGATTTATTTTTTTCAAGATGCAATACAAATGGAAGATCTAAGATTTTCTAAGGAATGTCAATATATGTTGCTTATGAACTTTCTTCCTACAATGATAATTAAAACCCCAGACACTTACTGTCTCTAGAATGTTTTATATTGCGAGCACATGATTTAGTCCTTGTTTTTATAAAAGAGCCTCTGATATAAAAAGACAATAAAAATGTCAACAACAAAAATGCATACTATTTTATCTGAATTGTATTAAACCCAGACAAAAAGTAATTATTTTAGGCATAAAAATGTCCCATATTGTGTAATTCTTAAAAATTTTCATGTTATTCAAGCCCTTTAAAAAAGCAGTACCTTTGAATAAAGAATGCTACTTTTGAAATATAAGCTTTTTGAGTTTAAAGATCATAAATTCCTATCTCCCGGAACCTTCCCACTCTTTTTTGTACTCAGATGAAAACAATTGCAAAAGTAGACCAAAGCAATTCCACTGAGTGTAAATAGATATTTTACCACATAACTGTGTTTTTCCATCTTTTTTTTTTTCTTTTTTTTCCCCAGTCAGTCTGAAAAATGAATGCCTAGATAAATATGCTGTGGAAGTATTGCACTGCCTAAGACAGCAAAAAATCCTTTTGAATAGATAAGAGTATTTTCAGAACATTTCATTCTACAAAGAATCCTTTGTTGTTATATGTTGTATTTAGGAAGATGCATGAAATTAGTAATGGTAAAAGGTCAAATATTCAGACTCCAGGAAGTTACACGGCTAGAAGTAGTACAAATCTCCAATTGAAGTGAATTGGTTGCTACGACAATAAAAGCTGGCAAATAATAATTACAAATTCGGAGTACATATATAGTACATTGCCACTAGCACTTGACAGAACCTATTTGCATATCCCGTTTTCAAACCTTAAAAGCAAGCAGCAATGTCTATGAAGAATTATTACTTCTTGAGACAATAGAAATAAATTTTTGTTAAATGTTTAGTCTATGGGGAAAGTAAGACAGGGAATGAGGAATTGATCCATGTAATATTATTCTTTAGGAAATTAATAGATTTTTTGTCTTTGTCAGAATGCTGTGGTCCAACTCTCCTTGCCTGGCTTTATACAATAAGGAATTTGCACCCATAGGCAGGAAAAATACAGTCATAATTCTCAAATTATTCCAGCTTTAGGGGTTTCAAAGAATTTTATTTTTACCAGAAATAATCAGTTTTCAGAATAGGTGTTATGAGAGCTATGTGCAGCCTCTGCTGTCAAAGGACCTGTCTACTTAAAATCACCTCCACCCACCCAAAAGAGATGATGCATAATTTTGCAAAAACAATAGTGTTTTATTATCTATATGAATATTTTTAAGTACTAAGCAATCAGTATATTACTGGTATAATGCTAAAAATACACAACTCATTTTCTCTTAGCAAATTTTCATCAATTCCCATAGAAACAGTTTTTCTTTTCTGTGCTTGTAGCTGTGAAAAACAGAACTGGAACAGTGAATAACAAAATGAATAGTTTGGCCATTGCCACTTTTCCTTGCAGTTTATGAAGTGGTGAGCATGATTTCAAACAAGATCAATGTGCTTCTGAAGATTTGAAGAGCAGCAGGATTCTCATCCTCATCACCAGGCATAGCAGGGACAGGGCGAGAGTCTCTGAGAGGGCCAGAGCAGCCTTGGCTGATTGGATCTGGTTCTTCCCTCCTGCTCCCTTCCCACACAGGGATTTCCTAAAGGCAGGCAATGGAGGCAAAGAATTCCCACTGGGATCTCCAAGTGGGACTCTCAGCATAATGAGAAAGTAAGGCACAATGCCAGCATCAGAATCATGCTCCTTCAAGCGAAAAGACAAGAAATCTGTCACAAACTTCACCTCTCTCCAGGCGGGATTAACTGTGTTACTGCAGTTTACTGCAGTGTTCAAAACCAGAAATTTTTGTAACTGGAGTAATTATACTAATTAAACTAGTATAACTGGACTAGTATACTAGTAAAAGCACAGATTGGACTGAAAGTTGCAGACTGACAGCTTCACCTGTATAGATATGCTTCATTCTCTTCCTTTGGCAAGATCTTCAGCGTAACAAACAAATCCAATGGCATCAATGTTTTGGGAATAGAAGACTAGGGCACTAGTGAAAGATTATATTTCACTAGAGCAATTGCTCTTTTTCTATAAATACCTCCACAGTTAACCATCCAGAAGTCAGTGAAGATCAGATTGGCTTGTATTAGGATTGTTAGGACTGTTGTCACTTCTTCAGTTGGTCCAATCCAGAACCTTTCCTGACCTAGCAGCTGGAGGTCAGATTCATGTTCTGAAACTCAGGTGTGATCTGCAGATGCAGCTGCTGCTCTCCTGTAGCTGATACCAATGTCCAGGGTGCCTGTCTCTTGGTCTGACTCCAGTAGCTGCTTCTAAATTTCACTCACACACACTCAGGTCTCTCCTGTGCCCTTGCAGCACATACAGACACACACACACACAGAATACAGAGTGAGATTACGATTAGATAAAATTAAGAAAAGATTTAACAGGAAGATATAGGAAGACAGGACAGACTGCAGTGATCAAGCACAGAGTTCAGCCAGAGAAGCACACTGATAAGTTGTGGTTTACACACTACCAAAACCCTTTCATATGCCTATCCCTATTTCTGCTCCCCTCTGCTCCCCTTGCCTTATCAGTGGACACTGTCCCACTAACCCACTCTAGGATGCAGAACTGCCAGGTTCTCATTCTCATCCATTGCAAATTCCTGGTTTGCCTCCAGCTATTCAAAAGCCCATCAATTCCACATAGCTATGCAATTTAGCATTGTCTCCTATTGGAGTAAAAAAATAAGAGGTTAGTAAGGCTATTTTAGACTAATAAGAATGAAAAATAACACTAGACTAATGCCTTAAGAATTTTTTTTAAAGTTTTTATTTGCAATAGAAGTTTTTTGAGCGTCAGGACTTTCCTTAATGTATGCTGCACAAGATTAGGCCTTGCTATTATCTTGGGTTTGGGATATGGGGAGAAAGGTTGAAGTAGAACTAATCCAGGCAGCTAGCAATAGAGCAAGATAAAAAGATCTTAGGCTGGGCCAAAGAAGGCTCAGGTCTTCACCTCAAGAAGAATTTTTCATTGAAAGAGTGATTGAGCATTGGAATGGGCTTTTCAGGTAAGTGGTGGAGCCGCCATTTCTACAAGAGTTAAAAGGCTGAACGTGACAATACTGTGGTTTAGTTGGCAATGATTGTGGTGTTTGGTTAAAGATTGGGCTTGATGATATTGGACATCTTTTTCAGACTTAAAATTCTATGATTCTGTTGAAATTGAAAGCAGAAGAATGGAACAATTGTGATTTCTGACTTGAAGAGTTTCCTAGGTAACACTTCTGAAGCTAATACACACTCAGTGTCCTGCAGCTTCATCATTTTCAATGAGAAAGTATCTCAGGAAATAAGACTGAGTCTACCATATGTTCATGGTTGCTGAGATATTTCTTCATTTTTCTACACATAAATTTTGTCCCAGTGGAGCTTGAGGACTTGTGACACATTTAGAATTTGCAGTTTTGACAAGGCCACAGGACAATCAGAGCCGTCAAGCTTGTACTACACATATCGCTAGCACAATATAAATGAAATATATAATATATTGGGTGTAAATCAGCTCTGCTGCTGATGACAACAGTCTGTGTAAGCTGAATAACTTCAGCATGCCCTGAATATGTCAAACACACTATGTTTGTATACACAAACAGGGAAACACATTCAGAGATGGGGCTAATGCTGCAGAGGGGAGTGTATGGATGCAGTTTATAAAAAATGGATGACACAGAATGCAAACATACTTAGCTACAATAGGCTGATGACTATGTTTATCTTTGTATTCAGCATTGTGTCTAGTTGGCAGCAATAGGCTTCTAGAAGTTGAAACAATCACTGACTGATGCAAGGAAAGTGCAAAAGCTGAAAATATTTTTGTTTCTAAATAGAGTAAAAACCCCCCATTTTATATATTAATTTTGGCTTTGACTAGTTATATAGTCATTGTGTATTGAAAGAAATCTTTATTAAAAGAGAAAACTTAATTCCCAGAAATGTTTATTTGATGCTATCTCAAGAATTTACTGCTTTTAGAAACAAATCTTCAATGGATTATCATGTTGCTCTTGCTTAAAACCTGAGGAAACAATACTTGCAAGTACTGTTATACTTGAGTGCATGCTTTGGACAGTGTAGTCTATGTTGATATCCTAAATTTACATAAATGACTATGAAGATGTCCACCAACTGAACAATTTCTCATAAAATATATTTCAGAGGCTAAAAAAAAAAAAATAGTTGAAAAACGCAAAAAGTGCAACACTTTTCTAGAAGATGCTTTACACTTCCCAGCATCCTCTGGGGAGTCTGATTATTATGATCCTTATGATTTAAATCTTTTAACAGCAGGTATTAGAAGACTGCTTCCTCTAAATGTATTTCCAGAAAAGTTGTAGATCTCCTGGACATTATGTGAATCAAAACAAAGACAGAACAAGCTATAAGAATAATAAGTATCATTTAAAAGTCCTGTCTTAGAGAAAAATAGATTATTAAGAAAAATAAAGACTGATGTAAATTACTCTCACCATGTGCATGGCTCACATATGACAAGACTTTGTACAGTTTACAGTCAAGAAACCCAAGTTAAGTGGGTTGCACAGATAAATGTGGCATAGTTCCATATTAAGCAAAAAAATAGTTTAGAAATAAAATAACTACCTAAAATTTACTCTGTATATGGAAAATATTTACAATTTTGTTTACTACAAAAAGAAAGGTAGGCATATCTGCTATGAAAAAAGATTTCAAGTTGGAGTTCAATTTGAGAAAGGTATAAGGGAAAGTAAAAAAAAAAATTCACCATTACATTTTGGCTAATAAAGTTTAAATATCATTGGCCCTGGAAAGCATATACAAGGTTATTATATTATAACTGATTTGCACATTCCTAATTTTGTCTAAAAAGAGATGGAGTAGATTAATTTCAACAGAATTAGATCTTTTATGGCAAATTTTATTAATAAACTGATTGTGTAGCAGGGACTACTGTTCATTTTCCTTGGGGTATCATTGCTTTTGTCACATTGCTTCTCTTGCTCTCTGAGGTAGCTCCTGTGACCACCCTGCTTAGCTCCTGCCCTCAAGACCTCTGGGTATGAAACACACCCTTTATGTCTCCAACTTTCTGTTCAGAAAGAATATACAGCTTTCATAACTTGCCTGCATTTAAACTTAAAATTTTCAAATCTACTAAGAGGATTTTTTTTTTCTCTAAACACGGTATTTCTTTTCTCAATCTAGAGGCTTTAACTTGCATAACACTTTCTTTTGCCCTGCAAAAGTAAGGGAAAAGCAGTTGGCACGTTACAGAGCACTTCCACCATCATCTTCATCTCCATTTAAAATTCATTCTTCAATTAAGACAAAATACTGAAAAGAGTACTTCTCAAACATATATTTGGATGGTGAGCTAAACATTACCAAAATATAGATATCTAGACTTTAAGGCTCTCAATATTTGTTGATATAGATATGCACAAGAAGATTAACTCTTTTGAGCCGCTTTGGGAAAGTAAAGTAAAGTCCTTCACAGACATGAATGCAGAAAGCTTGTTTTTTCAAGATGTCCAAGAATGACTAAATTTCAGATTATTAAAAATAAATAAAATTTCTACACATCAATTTTTGTCAGATGGAAATTATTGAATGTTTTACAGCATAGAATTTACTCCTTTGCTTTGTCAGTATAATTTCACAGATCACAATGTGGTCTGCCCACAGACATATTAAATGAGTAGCTTCAAATTAATGATCTCTTTCAATAAATTTTCTGATGGAGTATCCATACTAAGCAGAGGGAAAAAGGCAACTGTCTTTTCTTTTTTCTTAGCTATAATTAATGGATATTATGAAGAAAAAGCTGCAGTCGTCTCATTTTGAAAGCTTTTTTTTAAAGGAAAGAAAATGGAAAAGACAATCTGCTAGGGGGTATTTTATGCACTTGTTTGAAGAGGGTTACATTTGTTCCCAGGAATATTTAAGAGAGATATTTTGATAATATGCTATAAAGCTTCCTTTTTTTCTATTTTAACCATAGAACTGAATGTATGTGAATCTTTCTCATAGCATCCCAGAAGGTTGTCCTAGTTCTTCAGAGCCATCTGGAGACTTCATCTTTTCACAGGTTCTTACTAGCAGACCATCACTACATATTTTCCCTCCAAAAATTATTATGAGAAATATGCTTTGTACAAAAGGAGATCACTGAAGTTTCCCAGAAGATGTGTGACTCTGGGAAACTAGAGACCCAGACTGTAAAGTTTGAATGCAACTCTAGCTGCAATATATGAACAGTGTTTTTTAGGAGTGGGTTTGGTAGAACTTGGAATTAACTTAGCGTTTATCACTGTTGCCCTTCAGCTGTCCACATAAGAAAAAGTGTCAGCAACAGAATTCAGTACTAGAAGGCTATCAAAGTATTGTAAATATTTTCTTTCCCATCTCACTATGAATTCATGATTCTTTGGAAACAGACAGATGACTGTGCAAATTCATAATGTTTTAGCATAATCATATCTTATATCTTATCTTCTAGAAGGGCTGTATAGCCTTCTAGACTGAAGAATAATTCTCTCAGTCTGCAGTAGGATTTTGGATGTTATTTCGTCCCTGATGCTGAATTTTCTCTTTTCTCTGTGTTTTATGCTGTTCAAATGTTGCTTGGAAAATGCTTATGGTATGCAGTTTACTTCCACTTTTCAAACACAAAATAAATTATTAATTCATTTATTTTTTGTTGCCTTATAAGGCATATAGGCCATTGTCCTACAGCAAATTATTCTTTATCTTTTATTTAATCTATAATATAGGTAGACAGCACATTATTACTGATCTCTGCATGCTGTCATATCCCCGGATGAAGTTATATCTTAGGAAGTCTTTGCAAAACAAGGTTTTAATCTTTGGTAATTCCTGTTCTGTTCTTGGTTAGTTAGAAAGTAGTAATGAAAAAAATATGCAAACGTTTCAAAATTGCTTCCATGCTACATTTCAGCAAAACTTGTATTCATTTTTTTTTTTCTTCAATGCTAAGGACAGAATCTCAAGTCTCAAAGATATTTCAGAGGAGGCAGAGATTCAAAGGGTTTTTTTAGCTGGAAATAAGTAATATAGATAAACAGAGAGGGCAAAACCTGGATGAAAACCTTTAAATATTTAATAGTAAAAATTGAAAGAAGAGAAGAAATAATAGAGAAAGAAGAAGGGAGGGAGGGAGGGAGGGAGGAAGGAAGGGAGGGAGGGAGGCAGGAAGGAAGTGGCAGAAGGAAGGAAGTGGCAGAAGGAAGTGGCGGAAGGAAGGAAGTGGCGGAAGGAAGGAAGTGGCGGAAGGAAGGAAGTGGCGGAAGGAAGTGGCGGAAGGAAGTGGCGGAAGGAAGTGGCGGAAGGAAGTGGCGGAAGGAAGTGGCGGAAGGAAGTGGCGGAAGGAAGGAAGGAAGGAAGGAAGGAAGGAAGGAAGGAAGGAAGGAAGGAAGGAAGGAAGGAAGGAAGGAAGGAAGGAAGGAAGGAAGGAAGGAAGGAAGGAAGGAAGGAAGTGGCGGAAGGAAGGAAGTGGCGGAAGGAAGGAAGTGGCGGAAGGAAGGAAGGAAGGAAGGAAGGAAGGAAGGAAGGAAGGAAGGAAGGAAGGAAGGAAGGAAGGAAGGAAGGAAGTGGCGGAAGGAAGGAAGGAAGGAAGGAAGGAAGGAAGGAAGGAAGGAAGTGGCGGAAGGAAGTGGCGGAAGGAAGTGGCGGAAGGAAGGAAGGAAGTGGCGGAAGGAAGGAAGTGGCGGAAGGAAGGAAGGAAGGAAGGAAGGAAGGAAGGAAGGAAGGAAGGAAGGAAGTGGCGGAAGGAAGGAAGTGGCGGAAGGAAGGAAGGAAGTGGCGGAAGGAAGTGGCGGAAGGAAGGAAGGAAGTGGCGGAAGGAAGTGGCGGAAGGAAGTGGCGGAAGGAAGTGGCGGAAGGAAGGAAGGAAGGAAGGAAGGAAGGAAGGAAGGAAGGAAGGAAGGAAGGAAGGAAGGAAGGAAGGAAGGAAGGAAGGAAGGAAGGAAGGAAGGAAGGAAGGAAGTGGCGGAAGGAAGGGGAGAAAAGATCACATAAGTATTATTTGTCTTAATTGCTCATTTTCTGCTCAGAAAAACCAACTTTCATTGACTTTCATCTCCAAATTTTCTCCAGATGATAGAAGACTGCTGCTATTTTTCAACACAAGACTGAAAATCTTTTTCAGCAGCATTTACTTGTTGTCTCTGAAAGAAGGTTGTGAGTCCTAGTTAAAGTTTTTATAATGCCCTAGTTTTTCTTTATTAGTGACTCCCTTTCAGGTCAAAAACAAATTTAATAATGTTAAAGGATATATGATAAAAGATTCTTCTCCGCAGGCATGAAGAGCAATGGCAAACAGTGAAATCCTCATAAGAAGAACCCTGGTTCTGCTCCTCCTGACACCTTCATGAGTCAGTAATGACCCGCATTACCATAAGTAAATGGAAGAGGTTCTTCAGATCATGTCAAAAGCTGAGAAGAGTTACTGCCTAGTGGTATGGGTCATATTGTAAGATGCAGGGGAAGTGCATTTTGGGATTGTTCAGGACAACTGGGATGTCTAGAAGAAGAATCAAAGGCAGGGAAAAGGACGTATCAAGGTTCTTTGGGGAGATCGATAATGAGAAAATGAATGGGCAGAAGGTATGGCTCTGTGTGTAACAGGCTTCTTGTCAGTACATATGTCTGACCATGTTCTGCACATTGTGAACAGTTTTTTCATCTTGAATTCCACTTCTAATTATTTTCCTGAGTGAGATTTTTTTACATATATTCTGTGTACCTATGTGTGTGTGTGTGTGTGTGTGTGTGTATCCAGAGATTTATATGACAGCTGATGGATGAGGATCATGGGTCAGAGGGGACAATATTTCTCTGATACGAGCAGCTGGAACAAGGGAAGGTATATAGAGTGGTGAGTGATCACTAGCAAATATCAAGTCAGACTAATCAGCCAGTTGGATGAAAGTCTTGGCAGCCCTCAGTTTGGGCCAGACCAGATAATGAAGAGGAGAGAGAGCCTGCAAACTGGCTATTGGAGGGACCGTTTATCTAAAGCAACTGGTAGAGAGGCTGAGGGGTCAACTGAGAAACACATTTGCCTGTGTGTGTGCACACATGAGGCAACTGGAGACAGGAAGATCCAAGGGGATGTGTGTGTGTGTGTGCATGTGTAGGTGGGGTGTGTGTGCAAAGCTATGCACATTGACCTGCAGACCTCTGTAACTCTCATGACCAGTTGTCAGCAACAAGATGCCAGGAGAAAGAGGACAGAGGGACAGTCTGGGGATCTAGCAGAACACCTTCATCCTGAACTGCCCTAGCACAGAATGGATCAAGGCTGCTGTCGCTGTTTATGTGTGTAGGAGTGCTGTGTATCCTCTGTTAATTTGTTCACTGGCTGTACTTGTAGTGGATGTGTATTGCATAGATGTGATTTTGTGTGTCTAAGGAGAACATAAACTTGCCCTCTCTACTGGTGGGACTTAGGGTCAGGGAACTGAAAAATCTTGCCTTTTCCCAGTCACCAGATTCAACAATACCTAACTAGTTTAATCTCTATTTCATCCTAAGTGTCAGATTGTGTCATTATTATAATATTAAAATTCACCTTAATTGCTTCATATTCCATGACTCACAGAAGAAATTAGCTTAAAAAAAAATTTAAAATTTTATTTTCAAGAACATAAGCCACAAAAAATTATTTCTGATTTTATGCATACATATATATATATATATATATATATATATATATATATATATATACACACACACACACATAAATATATTGAAAAAAACCTACAGCTTCTTTTTATAGATTTACCTTAAGGCCAACTTTACGTAGATTTCTGTAGAATAATTGTAGCAACAGTCCAGAAGAAAAATCTGCACAAAACTTCAAGGAAGACAAATATATTGTGCCTTTCGTAGTAGGATATGCACTCTTACGTATGTTCCAGTGACAGGGAAATAAATAAGTTTACTGGTGTTGAGTAAATAAATGGTCCCAAACTAAAAGGAGGACAGGAGTTTAAAAATACAGACAGAAAGAAACAAGGAATAATTTAACACAGATTAAGCAAGTACTTGAAATTGTTTGTTATGCAAATTTACCTTGCTGATTGCTAGCATTACTCATTAGGGATTTGTTTAATGGATCAGTGAAGGTGTTGCAAATTTGGACTCCTAAGAGCTAAGAGCTGCCTGAAGCAAATCTGAGAAACGTCAAATGTCTCTCAGGCAAAAAGGATTCCAGCAGTTTTTACCGTCCTTGTCAGCCACATGGCCAGTGGGGTTGAATGCACCCTCGGCAGGTTTGGCTGACAGCACCGAGCTGTCTGGAGTGGTGGACGCGCTGGGTGGGAGGGCTGCCAGACAGAGCCTGCTTGAGAGGTGGCCCCATGAGAACCTCATGGAAACCCATGAGAAACTTAGGGCATTCAGCAAGGTCAAGTGCAGGGTTCTGCACCTGGGTGAGAACAGTCCACAGCACAAATATCAATATAAACAAATTGAGAATAGCCATGAGGAGAAGGACTTGGGGATGCTTGTGATGAAAATCTCAACGTGATGCAGCACTGTACACTTGCAGGCCAAAAAGACAACAGCATTCTGGGCTACATCAAAAGCAGTGTGACCAGGAGGTGGAGAATTGAGGTGATTCTCCCCCTCTGGTCCGCTCCTGAGAGACATCGCCTGGAGTATGTGCCCACCTCTAGAGCTGCTAACACGGGAAAAATATTAACCTGATGGAATTAGTCCAGAGGAGGGACATTAAGTTAATCACAAAACTGGAATACTGTCTTATGAAGTTGCAAGATTTAGGGCTGTCCAGCCTGGAGAGGAGACAAATCAAAGAGATTTTATCCAGGATATTGCTCAACCCATTAAAACATTTAAATTGGTCTAAGCAGAGTGAGAGATGCCTGTGGCAATGTGCAGGACAGCGCAAAATCCATATTGGAAGAGTTCTCTTACACAATCAGTTAGAAGGTTTATTGTGGAGGTCTGAAGTGTAGTCCATCACCTTGACTGACATCTGTTCATGTCCACATATTCACATTGTCTTGCTGATGGTGACTAGACCCCTAACTAGAATTTTCACACAATAGTCTAAATTAAAATAACAAGATAATAGCAGTATATGTTTTTGTCTGTCAATTAACACATATCTTCTAATTTTACAGTGACATCATATTAACTATGGAAATTAATGGACTTACTCTGATATTGCTTTTGATGGCAGAAATATGAACGGGAAATTTTTACCAGAAGTTTGTCATTATTTTCTGCGATTCATTTTCTGTTGCAATACAAGTTATTTATCTTATTATACTTTACAAAGCAGTGGTAGGTAAAGTTTAAACATGTTCATAGATTGAAATTTCACTTTGGTTCATTGTGTAAAATTGGTATTGCCCTTGGTGTTAATTTGAAAAAGAAAAAAAAAATAAAAGAATCTAAGTTGCAAACTTGCTTACAAAACAGATGTGCAAATATTTTAATGAAGAAAATCACTAATGCAAGTATGAAAATTAACTGGCTTGGTTACTAGACAGCACTTGGACTGGCACAAACTAGAGCAGAAGTGAGATTACTTTACATAACTGCAGACACTACATGCAAACTGAAATTTTGTGGAACATCATGGGCACATCTTCATGTTGAGGATGACAGGAAATTTTACCATAAAATGCTGAAAAAGTCATTCCAGGGCAAAGTAGCTGAATTTTTAAAAGAAGGAATTAAATACTGTATTCATTAAATCATTGTTAACAAAATAATTAATTTTAATTAGACTCAGACTTTGAAATTAACATATGCATGTTAAGTTCAGAAAGTATGCATAGACTTTCTCACTTCTCTTTTTCACTTTTTTAATACAAAGACCCATGTGTAGCAAGTCCAGAAATGCTGATGTGATAACCAGGATTGGACACAGTTTCTGTTTGCTTGCTAGCATTGCAAGTATAAGTGTTGCTGAAGGAGTTGTTGCATGGTAAAAGACATGCAGAAAACAAAAATAAAAGCCCCATTTTTTTTCAACCAAGGACTATTCTCCAGACAGCAGTTATTTGGATTATTATTAGTAACTATTCCCAATACCTTCAAAAATAGTATATACACGCTCTTGTTAAATCCTTGTGTTTATTAATATAACTTTAAATAAAGGGTAGTACAACCCATCATTGTGATAATAAACACAATATAATCACAAATTATAAAAAAATTTAATCTATTTTTTGTTAAATCTTTAGTTATCCAGATCAATCTTCATTTGTTTCTATACTGTAACTTTAAACATGCTTTCAATTTCAATTTTTTTTTCTCTGAAATTATATTTCATGACTGAAAACAAAATTGTATTTTATCCAAGGCATTTCTTCAATCTTGTTTTATGACCTTTTTGATTTTTTACCACTTTTTCCATCTGTACTGTAATGAGAATAATTTTAATATTTCCTTTTTTCTTGCCATAATAAGTGAGGGATGACAGGGGGGAAAAAGAGGCTTTGGCCACTGAACTAATTAAAGCATTAAATGCTGTCTGAGTGAAATACTACAAATACATGTATCACCATCTGCTTGCTTATTGATCTTCTTGGTAGCCTCATTGTTGTCTTTTCAAAATAATTTGGTAGTAAAGGTAATATTTTTTTCTGTACTAGCACACATATTTGCCCCTACCATGACATACTTAGCAAAGTCTTGTGCATTATCTCCGCATTTCACCTGCTCCATGCTATCTCGGAAAAAACCCCTCTGTCACTCCTCCAAACTTCTCATTCAATATAACAAAAGGCTATTCTATATATTATATATATATATATATAAAATGTATAAGAGCTTCCTATTTTCCTTACCTATTTTCCTTACATTATTTTAGCCTACTGTCTCTTCTTTTTTGGTCTTTTTTTAACTAGTGCTTGCTTGGTTGGTAGCTTTGCCCTTGGGCAAGGGTTTGATGAGCTTGTGAATGGGCATGATGCCATCCAAACAGATGTGATAGAAAATGATCAGCCAACAAGGCCTCTTGTATGTATAAAACATATTTGTAAGGGACAAAATTCTAATCTGGAAATGTTCAAATACCTGCTTACACTGTGCAGTGTTTGGATGAAGGATCTACTATTGTTGATCTAGTTCTGAATTCCACTTAAACACTTTGCTTTCAGGGAAAACAAGGGAAAAGTTTTGATATCACACAGAGGAGCACTTTATACTATCAGAAATAAAATTCATCTTGCTGGTAAAGCAAAGGGTTTCCCCTTCTTTTTTTTTTTTTTTTTTTTTCTGAGTAAGAAATTTCATGCAGTGTGCCAAATCTGATTTCTAAACTTTAGTTCAAAAATAGTGAGTTACATAAGAGATAAATCATTCACCTTGACTTTCACCCATGGGAGGGACCCAACACAGGGACAGGGATAGATTGTGAGGAATCCTCCCCCTGAGGAAGGAGGAGCAGCACAGACAGCCTGTGATAAGCTGGCCCTCATCCCCCATCCCTCTGCACCACTGAGGGGGAGAAGGTAAAAAACTCATTACTAAATTTGAGCCTGGAAAGGAGGAAGGGTGAGGAGAAGGTGTTTTAAGACGTAGCTTTTATTTCTCATTATCCTACTCTGATTTGATCAGTAGTAAGATAAATGAATTTCCCCATGAGTCTGTTTTGCCTATGACTGTAATTGCTGGGTGATCTGTCCTTGTCCTTATGCCAACCCAGGAGCCCTTTGCTGTATTTTGTCTCCCCTGTCCAGTTGAGGAAAAGGAGCATTTTTGGTTGGTAGCTGTCATGAAGCCAGGATCAACCCACCACAAGATTTTACAAATAAGATGAGATAAGGATTTCACTAAAATGTTAATCTAATAAATAATGAAATAAATAAGATTGGATGGTGTGGTGTCTTGATTTTCCCTCAAAATGTTGTACTGTCATTACATTTGCATTTGTGTGCATAGGATCAGGATGGTTCTCCTTTAGTCCTGATTTTAGGTTTGTTTGTTTGTTTGTTTTTTTGTTTTTGTTTTTGGTTTTTTTTTAGATTTTTTTATTTCACATAAATGTTTGCCAGCCTGACCCACTGCTTCCTCCCATGACTGTGGGTCATCTTCTCCCTCTCTTGACGTACCTTTTTCAAAACTCTCAGCACCAGGTTGACCAGGTTGATAAATATTTTTCCCTACCTGTAGATTCATAACTGAAATAAATAATAAGGGATAATTGAACAATTGAAAAATAAGGATGACTCATCAGACCATAAGCATCTACACCTAGACTCCAGAATTTTCAAATCTCTAGATTGTTTCCCAATGTCTCAGTAAATATTAACTTCACAGTAGACTCTAGGGTTCCAGCTTCAGCTGTAGCTGAGTGTATTCACTATCGCTGTTAATTATAATAAGATTTGAGAGACCTGGATATCATGTAGACTTTTTTATTCAGTATTCTCCTTAGGTGCTCCCAAAGCATGCAACACCATCTGGAGTGTCCTAATTTATCCACCTTGACCTCCAGCTACTAACTTGGAAGGATGTTGCTATATTCTCCATATTCTGTGCCAAATCTGCTCTGCTTTCTAAGGTAAATAGGTTTCTCCTATCCTCAGTAGATAAGAGTATATACTGAGGATAGGAGTAACCTGCCTTAAAGTAGCTGGTTTGAGCTGTTAGAGACCTAAATCCCATACTTAATGTTTTCAAGGGCCTAAGAACTAGAGTACAGCTTGGAGATATCATTATGCTAGTATTGGGGAAGAAATTGGGAGAAATAAGTCCTTGTTTATTTTGCTTTAGATATATGTTTTCCTGGAACACAGAAGCACAGTTCCAAAGCAGACACAGATCTTCAATTGCTTGCTCAACCAGCTTAGGATCCAGAAGCTGCATACATACTTCACACGGACTGAGGCACATGGAAAAACTCATCATTTTAGGTGTAAGCACTTGTTGTAGGCTTTTGGTTGCAGTAGAGCATGAAGACAATAATGAATATAAACCCATGAGAAAATGGGCTTTGTAAGTCCCATGGAATAGGGAACAAGCAGCATATTTGGTTGTTTGTTTTTCTTTCGTGAGTAGGGAATCTTACAATGATGCAAAATGCTACAAAGCAACAGAATAATAGAAGCACAGACATAAATTTTATTTTTGTTTTTTCAGTTAAAAAAAAATCATTGACCACATTATAGTTTAGCACTTACCTAGCATTTTAAAATTCTAAATCTCTTTGAAGCCCTATTTTAATATTTGATATTGTCATTAGCTAATAAATCAGTATAACAACAGTGATTATTCCCACTATTGATGAAATCTTAGGACCAGCAGATATTTCATACTCCTAGTCTGCTTTTGGCTTGAAAATGCAATAATGAAAAAATGCACTTTCACTGTCTCTCAGGTTCTTCTGTGTGTTACTAGATAAGGTAAACTAATGAAGAAACAAAGCCTAATGGTTTAATCATTTCATTTTAGAGGAATATTTCATTTTAGGTGACAGAAAAATTAAATAATTGTGTTTACATACATTTTTGGTGTCCAAATCAATGTTAAAAAGAATGACATACTTTCCCAATTGATTTTTCATACAAAGTAAATATATTTGTAGTGTTTGATCACTAAGTGAGTAGCTGAGTATGGATTCTGTTGCCTTTTTTGCAGGAGCTTTCTTTTATTGACATACAAATACAATGTAAATGAATCATATATTAGACCAAACCTTTTAAATCAGAATGTCCTCTCTTTTTTTAACTTGTTGTTTCATTAAACCAAATGGCAGAATCTTTTTTGACCTCCAAATAATTTGTCAAGGGGTGGGCATTCAGACTGGACTTCACTAGAAAAAAAGAAGTGAGCAACCTTACGGAAAACACCCCAAACATTGTGTTTCATGATAGTTCTGTCTTAAGAACAAAAGTTCCTATATGAAATGCAGATGAAGCTTGAAACCTTGAATATTGCTATGAAGCTAAAATGTCATTCTTAAGCCAACCACAATAAGCAACAATGCCTTCATCACAAGCAACTCTGCAACACCTTTGTTCAGTAACATTTATGAAAGTATCCAGTTAGAAGAACTTTTGTTCAGTCTTATATGGATCTTTTTTCATCCATTTGGACAATGAATTAGTAATCTAGTGAAATTTTTTTCAGGAAAAGAACTGTGTCATTTATCACAAGTGGAAATGGCTTAATCATAATGTTTTGTCACTATTTATTGGCTCCTCTCAAAAAACTCATAAATCTGCATTCTTAGCTCACAGTTCTCTTAACCTTTACCTGGTTAAGTACTCACAGCCCTTAATTCATTTCCCATTTCAAAGCTTTTGGATTTTTGGCAGACTTTCTAGATTCCTTCTGCATTGAATAAAAACACCCACCAACTCCATTCAGTTATTCTATTTCTTATTATAGATTTTAATGCCTGACAAGAAGTTAATCCTCCTTCAGCCAGAGATTCCATGGCTGCTTAGAGAGTGTTAGTACAGACATTTATATCTGCTCTTCCTCTTGTGTTGCAACATTAAATCTGTATTGCTTGCATCCCACAGAGAGCTGTTAAAATCGCTTTTTGTGCATTTTAAGCCTATAGGGTGATGTGTTGTAATAGTAAATCATTCTGGCCAGGCTCACTGCAGGCTTTTCCTGTGTAGGTCTGGTATGATAAAAGCAGTTAAATGAAATATAGTTCTGGTCTGAATTGAACAGAATTATCAAAAAAAAGGAAAGGCAGAGGGGAAGATATTGCAAGTAATACCAATCTCACCTTTCTCTCTTCATTGTCACTGAGATTGAGTGAATTCTTAAAGCAAGTATAAGAAAAATCAGCCAGCACTTTACAAATTTTTCTTTATGCCCTTCTCTCCTCAGCACACCACCGAGATAAGGGCTGTTTTCCAAGCATCCCGAAAAAAGTGGATTGATGTACTACTAACAGCTCTGTAAGAGAACAGCAGACCCCAAGATGTACTTTGCTGCTGACTTTCATCAACAATAGAGTGACCATGTCAAGGGTCAGGAATCATGCATCTTTTACTTTTTTGTTATGTACATTGATCAAAGGATTTACTTGATTAAGTTGCACCTCAGCAGAAGAAACTAGGGGCTTAACAGGGAAGAAAAAGGTAAGGGGGACCAAAAGATTTGAAGTCCAAAACCTCTTTTTATTATATCTGAGGGTTGACAGTATATCTTCTTATGCACTGTTTCTTCCCATTTTTATTAATGCCATAGACTTCCTTCTTATCCCAGTTTTAGTATTTCTTTGCTCCATATCCCTCTAGAAACTCTGGTTTCATTTTCTATTTATAAAAGGTTCTGTCTGAAATAGACTGCATCAGCCAGCATTTTGGAAGCAGGAAACCTCTCTGCCAGCCAGCCACATCCTTTTAGAAAACATCTAGTACATATTAAATAAAGAATTTTAATTTCTTGATGCATTTGGTTTATGTAGTGATATTTTACTAGAAGGATGAAGGATTAAGCCATGGCTTCTGTGAAAAGACTCTGGGAGTTGCCCCTGTGTCCAACATAATTGATTTCAAGATGGACCCTTAATTTGTCAAAGCCAAACCCATCAGCAATACTGGTGGAGCCACTGTGAAAACATATTTCAGAAAGGGTAAAACCTGCTGTGCAGCAGCTGTGTGAGAAAGGAGTGAGAAAATATGGCAGAAACTTTGCAGACACCAAGGTCAGCAAACAGGGAGGTAGACGAGGTGCTCCAGATGTCAGAGCAGAGATTCCCCTGCCGCTGCTGGTGCAGACCATGGTGATGCTGCTGCGTCCCTGCAGCCCACAGAGACCAGAGTGGATCTACCTGCAGCCTATGGGGGATCCCACACCAGAGCAGGGGAATGTACCCTAAGATTCCACATAGCAGGAACAGCTTGTGCTGGAGCCTGCTCCTGGCAAGAGCTGAGGTGTCTGATGAGTACACACAGGATCAAGTTTTCCTGCAAGAACTATGGTCTTTGGGAAATCCATCCCAGAGCAGTTCTTGAAGAGCTGCAGCCTGTGGAAAGGACCCACATTGTACTATGAGGTGACTACAACCCACATTCCATCCATCCTGCACCACCAAGGCAGGAGGAGGTAGAAAATTTATCAGTACGATTGAGAGAGAGAAGAAGAAGGGGACGAGAAGAGAGAGGAGAGAAGTCCTTCTTGCACCATAGGCTTCCCCTGGAAACACGCTGAAACCTCGTGTGCTTCCATGTCACTCGGCACCGCCCAGAAAGTCCTTTTGCCATTTGTGACATCTTCCTTCCATGCCCAGTGCTCTCACCACTGTGCATGGACCAGAGCTGCTTTTAGGGTTGTCTTTTAAGGATGCCTTGTCTCACTCCAAAAAGGCACAGTCTCTGCTTTGGGACATCTGTCCCCCCCATTTTTTCACCCACTGGGGCTGAGGGGTCCCACAATGAACCCTCCTGGTTCTGAGGCACCGCCTCCCCCTAAGTGCAGTCTCTGTGTCGCAGGAATAAAAAATGGTTCCGTCTATGGCCACACAAGAAAAGTCCAGCCAAAAGGCCACTCCAATCATCTCTCTCTCCACTCAGCCAGTCTTCTCCACTTCCCTCGGGCCAGGTCCTTGTTATCTCAACTCTTATCTCTCTTCTTATTCAGCTTCGAGGAGGATCAGCATTTTTGCGAGGTCCCAGTCATGAAAGAAAGGGGTTAAAAATTTCACTCTCTACCTGTCCCAGAGCTCCAGCACTCCCACACTCGCGGCTACCCCGGCCGGGCACCTTCTCGCTGCACTCCCCCCCCTTCTCCTCCTGGGCCGGCTGCTATCACATGCCGTCGTTGCCAGCTCTCCCTCTCTCTCTCTCTCTCTCCTGGGAGGGCTGGAGGTGGGGAATGGCTACCCGATGTCTCTTGGGGCTCCTCCACCCTTCCATCCTCGAGGGCCTCCTCACCCCCATCTCTGTCCAGGCCCAGGCCTACTGCATGGCTGCCCCTCCCCTGCCCAGCAGCAGCAGCTGGATGGGGGAGGGAGATCCGACCTCTTTGCCTCGAAGTCCCAAGAGCTCCTCCCAGGGCCAAAGCTCTGCTTTTTAACCCCTGTGTGTTCTCGGAGGTGTGTCCAAACCCCACTAGCCACGCCAGGTGCCAATATCAAAATCTGAGAACCCATTGGTTTGACCACAGCATTTCAGAATTCCCACTTCTTCCTGGTCAAACCACCGCAGCAAAGTACAGTTCTGGAATACAATTATTCCTGAAAATTCGTATGTAATATCATAGCCTCAACTTTGTGAAATGTGTTTTTAAAGAGAGAATAAATAGCACTAGTCAGAATACAATCAACACAAATGGAGACAAGGAAGTTTGAGCAGCTAGCATCAGTCTTGCTTCAAGTTTTACAAGACTGGCTGCTACACAGCACTACAGTTTTTCCTGTTAAGGAACCAAGTTAATAACTGATCATTAGTAGTCTGTATGTGAGCACAAATAGATGAAGGGGGTTAATGATATAGTACTGGAATTCGTGAATTCTCAGGTTTGGGGTAGTGCATGGAGATTGTAGAAAATTGGGATATGGCTTATACCATTTGGACATAATTATCTGATAAATCTAAACTCATTAAGGAGCACTCTCAAATATATAGCCTACCAGCAGATAAGAAAGTCTTTAAAAGCTAAAATGTTTTTCTTTTAAAAAGTACACAAACAAAGCCTGGGAAACAATGCATAACCTCCATTCTATACCTTTCTATTCCACATTGTGATTACTGATACTGATAATCTTGAAGTTGTGTAATTTGTTTTTCTCAGTGGTTTGGCTTTCCTTAGAAAGTTGTATAATTTCACACTCGAAGTTTTACAGATTCCTCTTAGAAATCTGAAATATATTTTAGGATTAGGAATATAACTTCTAATTATCCTTGAAGTTAGCAGCAAACCTTGCTATGAATGTCTAAAGATTTGTTATTTCTGCCACTGATGATAGTTAAGCTTATAATCAATAACAGCATATGTTCTCTTGACAGATGGCATTTGTTCTGTGGGTTCCCCAAGCATCACGTAAATCCCAAGGTTTCTAGATTGTGGAGGTTCTGTCTCAATGCTTAGAGGTTTCTCCCTCTTCAGTGTTGTCAGACACCATAAGAACAGACCTGTGTATGTAAAGGGACTTTGATCAGGAAAACATGTGGCGAAAAAGGATTTTATTTGATTAAAGGTGGAAGATGCTTCAAAGCCATTAGGTGAAAATGTTCTTGAAGTCTTACATTTTCTTAAACTTCCATTTTTCAAATCATGACAAACCATTAAATTAAAACAAAGATCCTGCCCTTTATTGAAATGTGGGGTGAAAAAAGTGCCTATACACTAGGATGTGCTAAAATATCATTATTCAGTGTTGCTAGGAATTTATAAGATATGCTTAATACTTCATTAAAACATGTGGTTTACTAGTGTCTCTGGAAGCTAATGAGAAATACTGGACTAATCTTCTTTTGTTTCCACTACCATAGCAAACGAAATTCCAAGATTCGTAATAACTATAGGGCATGAAATGAAGTTTAAACCTGAAAAAACTTTCTCTGACACATGTAACATGTTATGTGGTTGAAAGAAGAGTAATTGATGCCATCTACCTGGACATATAAAGCATTTGACACCGTCCCACATGACACCCTTGTCTCTAATCTGGAGAGACACATATGTGGTGGATGGACCACACAAAGCAATTGGCTGGATGATTGCACTCAAAGAGCTGTGGTGAACAGGTCAATGGGCAAGCAGAGAGCAGTGTCAGGTGGTGAAACTCAGGGGTCAATATTGCATAGCACCTAGCTAAGGCACTTAACCTTTGTGTCTGTTTAAACAGTGTGGTAAACTGGTACTCATAACTATGGCAGAAGTCAATTGTCAACCAAACTCAGCTATCATAAAGAAAGAGCACGTCCTTGCAAACTGTCTCTGTGTCTCTGTTACTATATTTTGTATTTAACTTCAGAGACAAATGCTTTAACTGATGAAATCTCTGTATTTCATGCAGTTTCCAAGGATTTTTTCTAGAAAAATATTGTTATGCATGTTTCTCATATTTTTCTCTAGATTTCCCCCATTCGCTACATCTAGAGACCAAGACAGATAAACCTTTGCATTTAAATATTACGGCTGGTTGCATCTGTTTTAAGAATTCTGTTCCAACAAGAACAGTGTTATGCAGCATTTAATTAATTTTGTTTGGGTATGTGCAGTACTACTCCCGGGAGCTACAACATCCAGAAACAGCTGGAAGGACATTAATCGCTTATCTAAACATGAAAATAAGTAGAAAGTGAAGCATGAAATTACTTTCTGTACACTATATACTAAGTTTGTCATCAATATGCTGATGTAAGTATGACAATGCTGTTTATCTGGAACTGTTATCATTAGCCTTGACTCTTGTTGAATGTGTTTTAGCAAAAATTATTTGGAGGTAAATCCATGAGTATATTATACTTATATTAATTAGGTTGTCTCATTTATTGTGGTGGACAAAAATCTTTTTCCTCCACCATCTGATTTTAGATGAGGTAAACCCAGCATAAAGCAAACAGAAAAAGTTTTTTTTTTCCCTTACTTGCTCTCCAATTTATTAGGTCATAAATACCAATAAAAACTGCTTGTTTTCCTTAAAATTTTCCCTTAAAATGTGGGCATTTTATTTCAAAGTGAATGTGTCCATCTCTACTCCTACAGAGATATTCAGAGAACACTACATGTTTTGCCATGTACCTGGGAAAACTCATCCTGGTGAAGACGCATCTTGAGTCCTGCGCCTGGTGCCGGGTCCCTCACTTCAAGGATGGCATAGAGGTGCTAGAGTGTGTTCACAGAAGGGCAACAAAGCTGATGAATGAACTAGAGAGTAAATCCTCTGTGAGCAGCTGAGGGGGCTGGGGTTGTTTAGCCTGGAGAAAAGGAGGCTCAGGGAGCGCCTCATCACTCTCTACAACTCTACAACTTGGAAGGAGGGTGTACCCAGATGGGCGTTGGTCCCTTCTCCCAGGAAACCAGTGACAAGGAAAGAGAACATCGACTTGAGCTGCACCAGAGGAGGTTCATTTTGTACATCGGGGCAATTTCTTCAAGGAAAGGGTTGTTAAGCATGGGGTGGACTGCTCAGGGAGGTGGTGGAGTCACTGCCTGTGGAAATGCCGAAGAAGAAACTGACCATGGCACCTAGTGCTATCATCTAGTTAACAAGGTTGTGGTCAGTCAAAAGTTCTTGGAGATCTTTTCCAACCTAAATGATTCTGCAAATCTGTTTGAAACAAAACTCTCAGTTAAGTAGAAAAATAGTTGTATGTTTGTGTATTTGCTTATACAATACATCACTTTACATCTTGAACAAAAACAAGGTCTGAGACAGAAACTTTGTACTTTTAACATTCTATCATCTCATCAGCTGGAAATGCAACAATGTGAGGAAATTCTTGAAATTAGAAATCCAGAGCTTTTTCAGATGCTGAAGCCCTAATTCTTGAATTTTTGTTTCTTCTTCATGGTTCCTTTACATCTTACCCTTCCATGCCAGAGTTGTATATCTAAATAATGTTTCATATAATGGCTCTAGATACCCATATTTGGCCAACAGAATTGTTGTCCTGTGTTCAAAGAACCTGAAACTTTCCTCCTAGTGAATTCCAGTGTCTCTGCAAAATAAGAAGCCTTTATTTCTTTTTCTTTTGAATTTTCATTAAAAACAGACAAGGAAGGATAGAAAGAGAAAAATCTTTCAAATTTATTTGATATCAGATTTTTTTAGGTATGTTTACCTGTATACTCATAACTAATCTTGGTGTTTTCCCATAAATACAGTAAAATGTCCTAAACTCAATTAAAACTATAATCAATAATCAATTTGGTTCTGGAGAGAACTAATGATATGGGTGCCTACTTTTTTTTTCTCAATCTTTTTTCCTGCTTTGGTATCTCTTTCTATAGCATATGTTCACACATCAAATAATATTCACAGTATGGATAAAATGTCAAAGGCATTTAATCAATTTACTAATTTTTTATTGAAAATAATGTTAGCCTTGACTCTGGAATAAAATTTGTGCGCTGATAGTATTAAGTCTTTGTCATTAAATTTCTTCTGGCACTTTTAGTGTTTTGACAAGGTTACTTTATTCATAAGAAAATCGCTATTCAAAAAACTTTTTTAAAGTCTTTCTGAAAGTTCTGGATGGAGTGAAAAAAATAAAATTTAAAAAAATAAACCATATTCTATATATCTAGATTCCATTTTTACTAGTCTTTTAACTTCTCAAGGAAAATATTCTGGAAGATAGAGGAGACATCAGTGAAATGACAAACAATAGATAATAAATAATAAAGTTTTGCACAGGGCTTAAACAAATTCCAAAAGTTACAGTTGATCACTGCCTTGATCAAAAAAGAATTAGTAGCTGAAAATACATTTAAATACATTACTGGGCTTTGATGAATTTAACAGTTTTAAGACAAATTCTGTAAAGTGTCTGCAGTCAATCAGTAGCAAAATGAAGGAGAGATGAATGAATGTATATGTGAGGCCTCATCAGAGCTGCCTTCACATCAGTGCAACTTTCACTGCATGAAAAGTGAAGCCAGCCTTAGAGGGCTGAATAATCCTTTTTGACAACAAGCAGTTCTGAACAGTACAGTTCATGTCTGTCTCAGTTCTTTTTTGCAATGTAGATAAATCAGTCCTCATGTGATCACAGCTTAAAAGAATTATGTGTGTTATTTAAAAATTATGATTCTTGATTTATATCAACTTGTCCTCATCCAAAACTCTCTATTGGTTTGGGTTTCTTCTGCCAGAAATCTTGCAAAATATTATTTTCAGGAAATAGAGGGAAAATATGTCTTCATTGAAGAGCTGGGTTTGCTTCAGTACTCTGTCTTTTCATTTTGCCACAATCTATGTGCTAACGGCTATTGCATGATACTATTGAGACTTCTAATGTTGTGTTTGCACACAGATATTATGAGATGCAGCAATTTAGAAATCTGAAATTCTTCTGAAGTTACAGAAGGTGTTTTTAAAAAAGGGTGAAGCAATCCCTGGTTTTGCCAGAACAAAGCATGAAGATCAAATATATATGGACTTTGGGGAAAATAAGCAAGAAAGCCTGATGTTTTATCATCTTGGTTTTAACCCATATCATGCAGTCTGACTCCAACATTATTCTGAACTGTGTTATAACTCCTCATTTTGTATTGAAATAACAGATAGAACATGATAATGTTCAAGACCAACTGAGAGAGTTGGGATTGTTTAGCCTGGAGAACAGAAGGCTCTGGAAAAATTTTATTGCTGTCTTTCAATTTTTAAAAGTGATTTATAAGAAAGACAGACTTTGTGTCATGGTCTGCAGTAACTGGAGAAGGAAAAATGTTTTTAAGCTGAAAAAGGATAAATTTAGATTGCAAATAATGAAGACATTTTTCACAATGAGGGAAGTGAAATTGTGGAACAGGCTGCCCAGGATGTTAGCATGTTCACATCACTGAAAGTGCACAAGGTTAGGTTGGATGGGTCTTTGAGCAACCTGGTCTAGTGAATGATGTCCCTGCTTATGGCAAGGAGGACTGACTAGATGATCTTCAGGGATTCTTTCCAACTCACTTGAATAAATCAGGTTTTTTTGGTATTTTTTGTTTTTTATTTTTTTAACCTTGACAATATAATTTGAGGACTATTTTATAGAAGATGAGAAAGGTTAAGTCCATCCACATTAATACTGAATCTCTGTAGGTAAAGTTGTCATGTCATGTCACTTTATAATAAGGAAGGAAAGAGATACCTTTCTGGCTAAAATTCATAGATTCTATTTTGATATCTGCATGAAGTCAGTCAAATTCTACTTATGATTTTTTAAGGATCAAAACAAAAAAAGGAAAACCCATGAGAACCATTACTAACAAATACCCAATTATACCTACTAAACAAAATTAATTTGGTTGAAAAAAGAATAATATTGATTTTCAGGAAATGCTGAATAGTGATTGTCTATTAAAAATGTTAATGTCTTTTAGAGTGTTTCACTGTAATAGTAAGTATATTGCCAGTAATTTATTAAATATTAAATACCATATATACTTAAAAGCTGAAGTATCACCTTAGCAAACACTTAATAAAAATATTTCAGACATTATCTAAAGGTAATCACGGTTTTGAAGTCAGATGGGTATTAGTTAAGAAATTGATTAAAATTTAAATATAAAAGAAAGATCACAGAAGTTTACTTTTTAAAAGTTATGTACACTGAAAATTCATGTGCTTGTTCAACTTATTGGAAAACTTATACTTTTAATGTTTTGAATTATCTTACACAATAAACTTTATTTTTCAATAATATCATATGCCTTTTTGCTGTTTTTTATTCTGAACTAAAATACTTATGGAAGTATTTTAGCTATGATGTGTTGTTAAATTTAAAAATTAAGCTTTAGGGATTTGTTGGAAATTTACCTAAAGCAGATTTTTGGCAAAGAATAGTAAAAAAAACAGATAGTTAAGAGTGTTAATTTTATTGTGTATTCCTGATTAATAATCTCTTTTTCATGCTGTTTTCAGTATTGTCTTTTCTTAATAGTGTGTTTTCATTTAATAAAATTAAAAGCCATCTCTTACAGAATTTTTTCAAAACATAGCAGCAGAAAACTCAAGATAAAGATGTGTATGCATGTGTAATAACCTGAAAAAGCATATAAAACTATTTTTCTTGGTTAAATGTTTGCTTAAACTAAAAGCATATGTATGAGACAGGAAATAAAAGTTCTCTTTTTACACCTTATCATCGTGCAACCACTATTCCATCCTTTTATCATAATTTTTAAACTTTGACCTTCATGCATTTAATGGTTTTTTTCAGAGGAGGTTAAACATGTTGGTGTTCTGACTTAGAAGATAAAGGATTACCTAGAGGTTTTAATTAGCAGCAATGATTTCTTGGAATTTGGAGTTGAACTTGAAAATTCTAGAGTTTAAAATGAAGACTGAAAATTTTTGCTTTAAATCTAATGCACAATATCTCAATATCAATCTGTCATATTAAAACGAGTATTTCTGATAATTTGTCTTTCAGTTGAGAGGGGTTTTCTTACCTTTCTCCATGTATCTGGCCATCTGCTACATGACTGGTGATGCACTGTCCTGTTGTGATTACTAAAGATAAATACTCCTGAGATTAATCCATAGGAAAATGGTAAGTTATAGAGGAGAAAGAGTTGCCCCTTTTGTTCTTTACTCTGCAGGTTTCTGTATAACAGCACAATTCAAGGTTTGGTGGCAGGAGGAAGAGGTCCATGTTTACTTACTCCCCTCAAAATGAATAATCAATTGTAAAATATATTATTATATAGTAAAAGCCATTTGTTGGAAGAAACTGAGAGAATCACTTGTAAAATGGAGAATTATAAGCTTGAATAAAAAACATACAGAAATTGGATATTAATCCAAAAATTGGTTTATTTGTCTTCTTCTCCTTTTATTTTTTGAGCAACATACTGTACTAGTAGCACTCTGTCACGTGTCTGATGGCTAAAAAATACCAAAGATTTATCTTAACTAGCCTATAAAAATAATTGGTTTGGGAAATAAGTGCTGTTTCTGTTTTTCTGAGAATATCTGAAGAGTTTTCTGTGTCAGACCTCAGTTCCTCCTGGACTAAATAATTTATCTTTGATGAATTCCCTTTCCTTTCTGAAATGCATTTGTTACAGGAATAAAAGGTAACCAACAAAAGTGAAGTGTAATCCCTGAGTAACTTCTAATATTGCTTGATAATACCTGAACAAAAGTATACATGAAACAGGAATTTTGTTAACCTTCTTGTAAGGAAGACTGATATAAGTGCAGCACTTTATTTTAAAAAGTCTCTTTCTTAATAGTAAGGATATAGCTAATATTCAGGTTAGAACATCACCATTACAGATGAGAAGGACCGCGGTGATGTAAAAATACCCCTTTTTATATAACAAGTTTTATAAAGAAATCTTCAAAGTCAGGAAGGCAAAAAAAAACTAAAATTAACAGCAAATTATGTGTGTGAACTAAAAATGCATTTTATCAGAATAATTTTTATTGCTATTTCTATGCCTTATAGACTTACAAAATTATTGGGATTTATAGAAAGTAATGTTAGAAGATATATGAAATTTATTTTCTTCTTTGCTAGAAGTTTCTAGTTCAGAATTAAAGAAAGTAGCTGGAAGAATTGAGAAAATGCAAGTTTAGTCACATTACAGGTTTAAATCCAGAAATTTATATAATTTATAGATTACCTATTATTTTTATTATATTAATATGAAAATTACCTCTAAATCTGTTTGTTTTGTGTGCTTGTATGTATTGCAACTTTTATGTATGACATACAGATGTATTAATGGACATAATTTATTTTTTCTTCAGGGATAATTGCATGAGTAGGAAAACAACCAGACTGCAAATCCAAACCCTCAGGGTAAAGGAGGACAGAATTATACATATTTTAAGTGAAATATGACAAAATTCAGTGTATATTTTATTTCCAGCACTCGTGGTTAGATGATCAGATGATTCTTGATTGCAATCAAATGCACCCAGCCAGGACTGAGATTGTACATGATTTTCACCTCTGATTGGTTCATCTCTTCTTAATAGCTTGCAGATTGAACATTCATAGAACACATTGTAAGTGAAGTTGTAATATCAACCTTTTGACTCACACTTAATGCTAATGGCAAAATTTTGACTTAATGGAAACACATTTAAACTGCAGGAAAATTAATGAGCTAATATCAGTGTTCAGAACCAGATATTCTGATTAATAGTAACTGTAGTTTGTATATCATACCACCACAGCACTCCAAGTAAATATTTGAAAGTGTAAATCATGTCTGAGTTATGTGCCAGCACCACACAAACAAAATATATGGCAGTATGCTGAAATTTTTTGTGTTTGTACTATCCAACACATTACAGCATTGCAGAATTCTGTCTGAATTATTTGATGAAATACTTTTGTTCATCATCCCTATTTGCAGTTTATTAAATGAAAGTTAAAATTTATTGGAAATGTAGGCATTTCCCTCTCACATTTCCTTCTTAGAAATAAGTTCTTATTTCAGCTATTGCTCTAACCAAATTTTATTACTTAAAACAGTTGGTTTGGCAAAAAAGACAACAAAGGCATTAGTTCATGCATTTGAATAGAGTTTACATCTGTTGCTTTTAGAAGTTATTGTTTTCTGATATAGATTTCAATCTTCTTTTAAATGAACTCATAATCCTTTAACAAGTCCTATAGAGCACTACAGTAAAGCCATTACCTACCATTGCCAGAATTAGTTTCTTTATTGTTTGGAAAGATTTGGGCAGTTAATAAACTTGGTTTGGGGTTGAAACTGTGGAAAACAGTGGCTTGTACCACAATGCATAAAGAAATACGTCAAATAAATATTTTTGGTGTTTCATGACTATGACTGATTCTCAGTGTTAATCATGCAAATATAAAATTTCATTGTTAGGCTGATTTAACTTCTTCATATTTCTGCAAAAACTAATACATGAGGCCACAACATAAACACTGAATGTTGGTGTTTCCACCAAAATATAAATATCACATGCTTATGTGAATTAATGTGGTTTTTAAAAGGTGCAAGATGTCACATCTAATTAATAAAATCTTGATTGTTTCTCTGATGTTCCAGTTTATGATTCAATATAAATATTTTAATGAGGTTGAACATGAAAAGATCAATGCACTAAAAAGTCTTCAGGTTAAAGAGACAAAAAAATTCTAATTGTAGTGGAAACCAGGAAATTTGTTTTGAAATAATGCTGGAGATACTAGTTTAGAAAAGAAAATAGGCATATTCATATTCAAAAATGAGTTTTTAACTCATTGTGTCATAAAATCCTCTACAACGTTTTTCATAGGTCTGTAGTTATTTCTTCTTTTTTTCAAAAGGTAACATAGAACTGACTCAGTTGCTCAAAAAATCCCCCACTAAAACAGGAAGAAGAAGATACTGTACTTGATAATTAAAGTACTAATCAATGATACTATAATTAATACATTTAATAGTAATAAATTTGAAGATTCCCTAGTTTGCATCTCAATTTTCATAAAATTTAAACATAATGTCTTCAGATTTTAATAGAAATAAATACTCTGAATCCAAGTGTTTAAGGTAGGAAGCAGCACCATCTGCCTTACCAGGTTGTATCAACAACATATTACTAGAAATAGGAATTTTATTCAGCATGAAAGAACATAAACAAAATTCAGGAATCATAGACTGCATTTGGAAAGGATATCCTTTGACTTTATTTTAGTAACATTATCCCAGTGATGGTTACAGCAGCCAAAACACTTCTTCATCAAAGAATCTTAACTGTTTTTTCTTGAGGATTGTACCTCAAGAAATTTGCTTGTGATGCACCAGCATATCAGAACTGGCATGAAGTTGTCATTCCATCAATCTGCTGATGAACTTATAATGTGTCCTATGTTGTGTCTGCTTCTATCTTGTGGGTATATTTTGATTTCTAAATCTGATCAAATATCACTAGACACCTGTATGTCAGTAGATTTAGCTCAGATTTCCATTAAACTCTATGAGCTTACATAGTCTACTTTACATGAAAACAGCTATACCCACATAAAAAAAATCTGAGGTGTCTAAAAATTGGATATGCATCCTTGACGGAAATTCTAGTTCATCTAAAAGACATTGGAGACATTGTAGAAGAAGAAAACGAATTCCTTAAAACACATTTTCAACTGTATTTTTGGTTTTTTTGTTTTTTTTTTTACTTTTAGGTATTCCACTACTGCAAACTGGTAATCAATTCTTTAAAATTTAGTGAAAGATAAAATTGATTCTGAGGAATTGGACACATAGAAAGGCACATTTCTTATGCACATAACTTACCATGCGGGAAGGCATTTGGACCAATATGAGACTTAGTATGACAGGAATAAATGGAGAAAAGTTTGATTGACCTTCAAAACTGAAAAAATCCTCTACGAAACGTGACTATTTGTGGAAAGCACATCTGAATCTAAAGAATCACAGTTTATGATATGCATCTGTTTATAGTGACAGCTTCATTCTAATTAAGAAGTCTCTATGAATCAACACCAGTGACATTTCTTTTAAACCCAAACAGTTTTTTAGAATACATAAAAAAAATAGCTTAATATAGAACTATTGAATTATTGGAAAAAAAAAAAGTGTTAGGAAGTAATTAGCTGATTATCCTCTCTTGAGAAACTTTTAAAACACTTCTAAGTAGATCATGTTGTAATTTTTCTAATAAAAAACATGATAAATCTATCAGGCAAGTGTGGAAGCTTCTGTGAGCAAAACAGGATCTCTGAAGACTGTTTAGACTTTATGGCTTCATCATCTACTACATCTGTATTCTGATATGCAAGGTTTTGACTTATGATGAAAGGCATACAGTCAAATAATATTTTTGTCCTTCCAATTAGTTCTATTTTGCTTAATTCGTTTCAATTGCCACTTTGAAATTCCAGACAAAATTATTTTAAAACTTGCTTATGTAAATAAATGTGCATGAAATCAGAAAGATGTCCTTCATAGCTGACAGGAAATTAAAAAAAGAATACAGGGGATAATTTTTTTATCTAGAGGAAGAAATCAAAAAAGTCAACTACTGGTAGAACCTAGGGTTAGAATTAATTATGCTGGGTTATTTCTGCCACCTGAGAGATGATTTTGAAGCTGCTTCAAAGAAGTAAATATCTTAAAAGTGGTGAGAGAGGGGAGAGTATATGCATCAAGCTGAAATATTTATGCTAGTTGTATGAGGATTTTAGCAGCAACTAACTAACCTCTTTTTAGGGGTGAGAACTCAGTTTTTCACTTTTCCCTTATGTAGGAGGATGGAGTAGAAATGCAGTGGCACTGAGTGAGACAGCAATACCTGTAATTTGATGGCATGCTTACTTTTGGATATGCTTTTATTAAAGATATGTTAACCCTTTAGCCACTGAAAAATGCTGAAATATTTATAGTTAAAAAACTGTGTTACAAAGTTTTTAGTACTAAATGCAGATTTTTGTCCTACCATCTCTGTTTTAAAATTTTTTTTTTAATTTTACTGGAATAATTAGATTAGTCGTTGTATATTTTATAGATTTACTAAAAGAATGTTAGAGTGCACTTGAAACCCCCCATATAGTAATTTTTCTTCTTGACTAAGAGAGAAAAAGTAAAAAATAACACCATTAGAAATATATTTTCCCCCATAGTTTAATATTCACTCAAGTAATAGGAGTAAAAGCTACATAATTCAACAATTTTTGTTTCAGCTTTGTCATGCATTTGTATTGGGTCTCTATCAGCCATGACTCACGTAACTGATAGTGTGTGATTCTCCTGAGATTTCCATCTTGCATAAAGTTACACATATTGAATGTGGGTGTTTAAAGAATACTCATACCCTTTTCAGTTTTCATCTGTTACCCACATGGTGTTCCTGATCTTTTTACATGTCACAGCTTGTTTACTGAACAGGAACTGCAATTTTCCACTTAAAAATTTTTGAAGAACAGTGACAGATTACCTCGATTTTCAGTGCCCTTCAAAGGTTTGTCCTACTTAAACTCTATGACCAGATATTTTAAAAACTATTAAGATGTGTAAATGTTTTTGAGGACATAATAGCAATCAATTATAGTTGTGTATCTGATATAATAAATATGCCTAGAGTAGATCAAGATATGACTGTATTTTTACACATTTAAAGCAAATTTGTTTATTGTAACTCTGTTTCATACTCAGTTGCTTAGGATTTTTAAACCTATCACTACACAGTCTACACATTTTAGCTACCACATTATAATGAAAAATTATTTAATTATTAATATTTTTCTCTTTATTAATATATAACTTATCTGCAGAACTCACCTCAGTTTTAACAAACATATTTTTGCTTGTTGTTTGCTGGATTGTTTGTTTAGTTCTGGTTCTTTTTCTTTATTTGTTTATTTGCTTGTTTAAACAGTGCTGGTTGTCTCCATGTTTGAAAATATTTGGAAATCCCAAGAATGCCTTTGGATGTGTCCACACATCCATAATGCATGAATGTGTGATTCCTTCCATCCCTAAACTGCAGCAAAGGTCTAGGGTATGTTGCAGGTGAGTGGCCTTTTCCACTCATACAGTCCCTACAGTCTCTTCATACAGGGTAAGTGAAGAGTGCTCAGAATCCCTTGAACTCATCATACATTAAAAAAAAAAAAAAAAAAAAAAACAACAAAAAAACAGTGGAACATATCATTTCAGATCAGGAAAGAAATCCAAAACAACTCAAAACTAAAACAAACAAACAAGCTCTACCAAAAGAAAAATCCCCAAACCCCAAATCCTTTCTCCTGCAAAACACCTTTGCAAAACTAAAGAAACTTTATTCTCTTTATCAGTTTTATTTTTTCACAAACAGTTAAATCAGAATTGTAAGTGTGAAACTTCAAGAGAAAAAATTTAAAATATTCAAACAACATTTTTCTTTAAGCCTTTGAAAAGAGTAACCAGTTGTCTTTTTAGAAAGGCGCTCTAATGAAACAAAAGAATAGTTTCTGTTCCTGTGGAAAGCAGTACAGAACAACATTACTTTTTTTTTTTTTTAAATAGCTGGACAAAAGATTAATGTGGAGGTAATTGCATGAAACTCCTCAGAAATTAATAGCATGAAATGTATGAAGAATAATTTGGTGTGAGCTGTGAGGTTTTTTAAGGGAAAAAAAAAATTGCCAGCAATTTTGTATAATATCTTTAACATAAAGAAGTATAACATTACAAATTTCCCATCTTAAGTGTCATCTCCTTCATGCAAAAATCATGCAAAATAAATGCCTACTCCATTTAGAAAAGATTTCTAATATATTTGTAAAATTAGAAACAGATTGCTGATATTAGTCCTCTGTGATGGGAATCCTAGCCACAGTAATTGCAAGGAGTTTCCTTTCAAAAATTAATTGAAAACACAGCTTGATGCTATTTGCAGTTTAAACACTGAAACTCATTGCATTAAAATACAGATCAAATTAATATGTTCACATATGCCTTTTTTTAATTATCAAAGAACGGACAAGTGGAGAACATCTCTAAAGAGATAACTGCACAAACAACTTCCATCTCTTCAAGGCAGCAAAATAATAATGTATTATCATTTCTTATTCAGTTTAAATTGTTGCAAGCAATCTTTTCACCCGTGTGCTGAAACCTGCTCCTAGCTTTAAATATGTCATAAAATAATAGGCCAAAAGGCCCAACAGTTTCACTTCTTTCAGGATATTCCAATGTCACCTTTGTGTATTTGGCTTGGTCTTAACCACAGTTCTTATCCTAGGGTGATGTTATGATGCTTGTATCCCCAGTCATGTGTCCTGTTTATGCTGGATATTACATTCTGTGCCCTCAAGACTGGCTGAGAGCAAAGGCGGGGAGAAGAAACACAGAGGTTTGTTATCAGGGGCTGGACAACTCCTCCACATTCTGCTGGCACACAGTTTGTGTCTGGGCATGGATGGGGCAGAACACCATGCTCCTTTTGCTTGTTAGTTTGTTAGTCAAGCTAGCTGGGGCAGTTTGAGATTTCCCTGGACTGTTCTCCATTCCCTTTTCTTGGAGCCATTTGAATCTGCTCCAGACCAGGACCCGGGGAAACACCAAGAGCACTTTGCTGTGTGCCAGGGCCCACTCTGCAGCCTTTCCCAGCGCCACAGGGATGGATAACAGAGAAACCACCCACCCGAGAGACTTCCTGAATTTGTCATCTCTTCAGAGCAGAGGATGAGTTTTGTCATCCAGTTCTGTTCATTTTGTGTGCTGGGGAGTGCTTTGCCTGTTAAATAAACATGTTCTTTCCAGTTGTCTCTGAGGAATCCCTCCCGAACTGGCTGCGGAGAGAGGGGCCCCCTTTGGAGGTTTTCTCCCAAATTTGCCCTAAACCAGGACAGTTCTTTACATGAGGCTCCTTGAGAGAGTTTTGTATTGTTGTGCAGACTATGAATCCTTAATAAGACTGGCACTATTGTAGCCCATTTTACAGAGTGTTTTCTACACAGAAAAACAGCCTTAGATATGGAAACTTCAGTTAGCTTTTGCTACACAATCCTGTTTTAACTAACCTGCACTCAATTTAATGGGATTTCTAGTATCTGACTGCTTTCTTGTCAAGAAAGGAACTGCAAGGAACCTACTGTAACCAATAAGTTATATATATTTAGGATTTAATCTTGGTGTTCTTGGTGATGTAAAATTAGCTATAAATCATTATGGATTTTTTTTTCTGAAAATTATTCACTAGACAATATTTCTATGTAAGAATATTTGTGGCTCTGCAAGTGAACTGATAACAAACAAAATTTTAAAAAAATTACCATGATTCCTTTAGTCTTATGATTTGAAAGGTTATGTCTCCGGAGTGTAGAATTTGAACTTCTTTTAATAAGGCTCTTGCTGAAGTAACTGTTAACAGGACATAAAAAAGTCTAATTAGCAATTTTCATAGTATTAAAATATGGTAATTTGTACAGAGAAAATCTGTAATGTGTATATGTATGTGTATATGTATGACCTATTAAGCTTACATGAACTAACGTTTAAGTATAAAACAGTTGTGACAAGTGTTTTATGGTTTACATCATGTGCCTTGAGTAAGGTAAACAAAATGCTTTTCTGGATCAAGGGCTTCAGAAAGCATTATGTAAATATGTAACCAACTGAGCAATTATTTGAATGCATGGAATATGAGTAGAACTGGAGCACAATTATTGTCCACCTAATGTGTCACTTATACCATGCATTGCTCATTCACATTCAAATATATGGCATTTCAAAATGCCCCTATGAGTCTTATGAAGACTTTTGACGTTTTCCAAATACCATTGATAATCTCTCCAGTTTCTTTAAAGTGTTTTGGACCTGTTCCCATGCATTCGGAGTGTTATTCTGCTTCTCTGGTGATCCATAGATGTCAAATTCTCTGAAGAAGCTTGTTATAAGACTTACTCACACCAACACAGCAGGAGATATTGGTGTTGGTGTGAGTGAGTCAAGAAAAGCTTGCTCCTTTTATCAGTATTCAAGGAAGGAAAAAAATATAAAAGCAGTACAGGAAGTACAAGTACCAAGGGCAGACTGAACGAAAAGATCTTGTATATCTGAATGTTAGGATCCTGCTTTTATCAGTTTAGAATGGTACATTTTCCAGGCTGCAAGTAATGCAGGTGCTGCAATATGTTGGAATGTATATCTTGATGAGGAGTTGCTTACTCTTCTGAAAGCTAATGGCAAATGTACAACAAAGAGAAGATGGCTGTGTGTTTTTGGTATTAACTCTATGGGAAAAAAATCCCAGCATAAAGGAGAATTTTTAGTTGCTTGCTTGTTCTGTCATCATTTTAATGACAATGCACTTTATTCTTCCATGAGCCAAACCCAGCTGTGATTAGCAATTTAACTTCCTAAGTAAGGGAGTAGAAGCAAAAAGAATCAGTAGATCCTGCACCAGGTGGCAAAAAAAAAAAAAAAAAAAAAAATTCAGTCTAAGCACCAGCTGACATGAGTATCAAAAACAATAACTGAAGAATTATAATTGGGAAAGTGGAAAGAGCACCTGGAAAACTGTAATGAGAGGAAAAATCTACTCTGCTATTCTGTTTGGTAATTTCTGTGACTTTGTGGCAGATCGCCTCTGCCTATTCAGTCCAGTGAAACAAGCTGGCCATAGGGAGTATTCTGCTGATGGATCAACAGCAAAGAAGATATTGGTAGCCCATAACAGGCCAGTGATTCTGGCAACAACAATAACAAATAATGCTCTTCAACATCTTACTGACCCTCTTGGGTATAAATGTTATTCCCAAATGATTTTTATCTTCTTTCCTCTTTAGTATGCCCCTGTTTTCTCTGGGTGGCTGATCTTATTGCCATATACACTCAGCTTCATTTTCTCCTTTTGAATTTCTAGATATGAATGTAAGGTCATGCTTAACTATGACATAATTTGAATGCTCCTTACTATCACATCATTTGAACAGGAAAACCATTATGCATTTACAACAGTTGCATATCATACAGAATTTATTGAGGGAAAGAAAATTAAATAAAATGTCAAAATTAAACACAATAAAGAATATTTTGTTAGCTTTATACTGAGTGGGACACAAAACATAGAGAAAATATGACAGTGCATCCCAGATGCATCTGATTAACAAATAAAGAAAGGCAAAGAGAGAAGGACATGAGGTTTATCCACTGTGAGACTCCATACATCCACAACCAGGTTACCACCAAAGGATGCTCATGGCAGTTTTTAGTCTGAGGCACAGACAGCAAACTGCTAAATGACTGAACATCCCCACTGCAAGAGGAACATTTCTGAAGGATCCCTGGGGTATTGCTTCAGCCCTAGTACTGCCTATCAGGAAATCATGAAGAGCACCAGTGACCCACACGAGTGCATCAGGAGCGCACAGCCAGGGAAATCGGCAGCACGAGACTTCCTCCACGCTGCAGCATGGAACAGATGTACCCTGTGAGGCACTGGGGACTGCCAGTCATGTAGGACGAGCTGTGCCAGCAAATACCACAGACTGCATATAGAATAGAGTACTGCCGTTTAAGGGGTTAGAGAAGGGGAAAATAACTCCCTATTAGCCAGAACTAATCCCCATTAGCAATTCTCCTATAACTCCATCTACTTTGGTTTGAAATACAAACTTAAACCATTTCTGCTAGCTTTTTGCTATTCTGTATCCTTGTTTGCCTTTGTTTTGTTTCATTTCAATGGGTGGGGCTTCTTTAAACAATTGTCTCCTCTTTCCATTTTTAAAGCTGCATCTTTTTAACAGGATTTCTCATTTCAACAATTTTATGTCTGCACTACAGAGATCTATTCACCAGTTCAACCGGAGAAATGTTAAAATTATCATCAGGATCTGTTTTCTTCAGGAGTCTTCTGGGAACACTAAGATTGACAATAAGCCTCAGAAAAACAGCAATATATTCTAGAGCTATTTATTCATTTTGCTTTATTCTTGCTAGGAATTGTTCATCTGGGCTCTCCCCTGGGCACAGCATCTTGAAGGACCTCTTACATCAACTAACTAAAAGAGTGTCAAAATAAAACACTTGTAGCAGTTCTGCTAATACTATAATTCCAACAGTTTTTTCCCCTGTTTGATTTATTTTAATTTTTTATGGCTCTCTTTTCCAAAGTTTCTAATTAAGAAGGCTTAAATACATTGGTACATATCATCACCTTGGTTTCTACTGGGATTTATTCAGAGCTCCTATTTGAATTGACTGAATTTACAACTAAGACAAAAGCTCTGATTTTTACTGAAGTACGTTGTGTTCTTTACTGCATTTATTATGACCCAATGCCATCCATTTATCATAATCAAGAACCCACACTCATGAAAACAGATATCAAACTCCCAGCGATTAAACTAAAGCTGTTCAAGATAGAAGACACCACACTATAACTTCTTTTCAGCACAAATATAATAAATGCTAGTTTCTTCACATATAATGGTTTGTCATTATAAGAATACATTATTTTTCTTATATAGTCAGCATTCACCACTGATTTTGTCTATAACAGAAATTTGGTTGCTTCGCTACTGAACCACCTAAATTTCCTGTTTGTTTCAAAAGCAACAGACATATTGTTATGGCTTTTGAAACAAAACAAGGATGTATTTGTAGTGCCACTTTTCTTCCTTTGCCTCCCCTGCAATAGTGCATTTGTAAAATGGTCCATTTTGATTGTCCAAAAAATGTTTTCCATTCTTTCAAATAACATTGTACACCAATTTCCTCTGAAAGCTTTTAAAGCTGTTTATATTCAACACAAGTGTTCCTCACTACACTCCCGTCTCTCCAAAAGCTTCATAAGTACAGAGCTGTCAGTATTATTTTATTGCTTGAGATTATTTTCCCTAGGGCATTTCAGTATAAACTACACACATTTAATGAAATTTTGTTTTGGTTTGAGCTTAACTCATTCACTGTTGCAAACTTGAGTCATTATTTACATTATCAGTAACACAGCAATAATTTTCCTAAGGCCTATGAAATTGTCTCTGATGCAGTCTATTTGAATAGGGACTGTGGATCATTCACATGATTAAGCTGTATACTTTATATTGAAAGAGGGAATCTGAAAGTAATATTGATATGGATTCCTGTGGAAACTCCTTGTAGAAAACAAAAAGTTCTAGTGACCTATTATACAAAATACAGAATAAAATTTAAAATAAAGACTAAATTTTGTAGAACAATTAGGATATTTTTGGGAAAGAAAACAAAATCGTAAGACACAGAAAAGAAAGGCTTACAAACACTCTGGAAAGGAGATAGGATCAAATGAAATACAACTGAAAAAAAAAACAAAAAACCCAGAAAGCCGGGACATTTAGTGAAGACCCGAAAACAGTCTGGGAGGAAATAAGGTGCAGTGTAAAGGGCCAAAACATGCCAAAACTAACCTCCCATATGCTGCAAAAGCAGGGGAAAAAATCAAGGAGGAGGACACAATTTGGAGAGGAAGATATGAGAGACATAACATAGATACTGAAAAAACAAAAACTCTTTGCCAAAGTCAAAGCCATAAAAAGGCAGGCCATATGCCACCAAGTGCAGGGACATGCGCCAAAGCTTGCCAAAATTGATCCCCACTGAAATCCTGGAAACAGAAAAGAAGGACTTGCAAACACTCTGGAATGGAGATACCATCAAAGGAAATGCACCTGAATGAAAAAAAAAGGAAGATTGGGAAATTTAGTGACTACCAGAAAATGGACCAGGATTACATGAGGTGTAGCGCAATGGGCCAAAACATGACAAAACTGACCTCACAGATGTTGCAATCTCAGGAGAAAAAAATCAAGGAGGAAGACAGAACTTGGAGGGGAAGATATGGGAGACATGGCATGGATAGTGAAAAAAAAAAAATTCGTTGCCAAAGTGAAAGCCATCAAAAGGCATGGGATTCCATCAAGTGCAGGGACATGGACCGAAGATTGGTCTCCATTAAAATCGCAAGATTTCCCTTCCCTTCCAGAAAGGATAGGATTATTCTTGCAACACATTAGAAAAAATGTTTTGCAATATGGAAGGTGGGAAGTCTTACCCTTATTTCATCTAGGTTCTTCCTCTCTTTTATTGTTGCTTGGAAATCAGTGTGCACTGCAATGTAAATTATCTTTATTCCTAAAGATATATAACATAAAATACAGCTTTACTTGGTGGAACCCGTATTTTCATTAACATAATATTTTACATTTGCTTTCCATTTTTTAAAAGTATTGATTCATACATGAATCTTCATTTATTTCTTCCTTGTCCTAGACCCCCTAAACATACATCTTACTTGCCAGACAGGCATATTAAATGCCTCTGGCTTTCTGGAACTGCAAGACATTTGATCAGAAAATGAAAATACTGGCATGTAGTCAGCATTGTTCTTTCTGGTTTAGCTGGCTTTAATGCAATGCTCAAATTAGTTCTGTGCCCATAACCTCAAACTGAATAACATTGGAAATGCATGATGTATGGAGGAAGCTTAAAGGAAAAGTGCCAAATGAATATATGCCTTTCATGTCCTTCTCTGTTGAGCACGTGTGCAAGTTGGATTCAGGATGCAAAACAGAGAGATGGACACTAAATATTCTCACTGCACACTGTAATGTCTTTAAAATTAATTCCTTTAGAACAAATCCAACATGTTGATCCAATTCAATCATTTATTTTAATCATCTTGGTCAGGATAAGATCACATTTACTGTAAGATGCAGCCATCTTCAACAGCAATGAAAAAAAGGTAAAGAATAATTTTTGGGCATAAGCATGAGTCAGAAATAAAATCCCCAGCAGGATAGACCTGACTATGTTTTCCACATCTCAAACATAGGCAATTTCACATTGACAGACTTAAAAACATGCAAAGGATTTTATTTGTTTAAAATGAACACAATCACAGTAAGAGCCTATCTTTGACCAATAAATTTTGAAGGAAAGTTTAGATGCTGTGCAAGAGGTTTCGTTCTATTAGTACTAGTTAATTTATTTCTTAAAGGCAATCGACTCCTACACTTCCTAAATTAATTTTTAAAAATGTCTAAAATGTTTAAAAATGTACTTTGGCTGATTCATTCTCTTAAAAGGGTGCAGGTATATGTCAATGTACTTTTTGAAACATACATTTTCCTTCTTGTCTGCTGAGGTAGGTTGTCCTGCTGCAGTGTGTGAGGACCTCTGTGAAGCAGAGAGTCACTGCAACCCATGGAAAGGACCACATCAGGGCAGACAACCACTTTGCAGCCCTTGGAAGACCTCTCACTGGAGCAGTCTTTCTCTGAAGGACTTTATCTCATGTTGGGGACCATGTGTTGGAGCAGGGGTATGCTGTGAAGAGTAAGAATAGGCATATATGAAGTGTTATGAATGGATCACAAACCCCTTGCATTTCTTGGGGATGAAGAGATAAAGGAACTGGGAATGGCAGAATGAAGTTGAGCCTGAGAGGAAGGCAGGGGCAGGGAAAAGATGTTTAGTTTTATTCTTTGTTTCTCACTATCCTGCTTTTTTTTTTTTTTTTAATCAGCAATATATTAAATTAATTTTCCCTGAATCAAGTCTGGTTTTGCTCTACTACTGAGTGATGCATGAGTGATGGTAGCTACTGAGTGATGTGCTTGTCTTAAACCACGAGATTTTCTGTCTGCCTTCTTGTGTCCTATTGAGCAGGGTGAGGGAGAAAACAGCTAGTGGGCATCTGGCAGCCCACCACAGTGAATTCACCACAAACTTATACTTGATACTCAATAAAATTGGCCTCAGTGTTAAATGGAACTTCTATGAAGTAATAATGAAAAATCAGTTTAATAGCAATGAAAACATGTCCTGATGTCCTGAGATTCAGTAAACACACATAGAGAAATATTACAGTAAATGCAATAAATAATTGATTACAATCTTGATGACTCTTTGTATATGTCACGGTTTAGGAATAGTATTATGTAGAGGCAGCTGGTAGGGGTCTGATGGCTCGACCTGGATGCCTTAACCTTCCCAGAGAGAGGTCCTGCAAGAAACAACTTTCTAGGAGTCTTAGACAGTCCTTCAGTCCTTCAGCTGAGGGTAACCTCAGCAAGGAGCAGGCAGGTCAGCTCTTAGCTGTGATTTCAGCTCTGCCTTGTGAGGTGTACCCTGGCTAACGCAGGGACAGAGATACAGGAGCACCGTGCGGTTATTCCTCAGAGGCAGCCTTTATTCCAGCACCCTGCCAAGGACACCAGTGACAGCAGCTCCCTCCTGAACAGGGCAGAAACTCGGGGTTTTATGGGGAAGAGCAGAGTGGTACAAAAGGGGAAAAACCAATCCATCCCAAAAAATCTACATGGAGTTCCAAAGCATGCTGGGAACTCACCATGGCCGAGGAGGATTTTTCAATGCAGGAGAGTTTGAGATGATCTTATCATAGCCCATTCAAGGGATATCTCTCCCAGGAAGAGGGCTGGCATGCCCATCTGTTTCCACAGTGTTATCCAATTTAATGCTCCCACTGAAACCACATCAAACAAAAAGCCACTAGCTCACTTCCCCTTCCCCTCTCCTCCCCAGTATAGGGCTGGAGAAGTAAACTGGGGGCACAAAAGGTAAAGATCACGGGTTGAGAAAACAACAATCTACTGGAAGCAGCAATTAGAAAAGAAAACCAGCAGTTACAGAAAACAATACTGATGACAGAGGGTGCAAGAAAGGACACCCTGCTGCTCGAGCATCCTAGAAAAACTCCTGACAATCCAACATGCTGCCTCAGCCTGGAAGTAAGTCTTTCTCACATTCCCTGAAAATGATGTGGGATCATATAGAGTAACCTCTGGGTCCTAGCCATACCTCCTTCTGGTTACTGTAAAAAATGCTTCTCTGTGAGTCTTCATGTCCTAAAGACTATTAACTGTAGTGTAAACTTTTCCACAAGGGCTTTAAAATAGCTCAGAAAGAGTAAAATTAGCATAAATTACACATTTAAGAGGTTGTAGAAATAGAAGCTTTGAATGGATACAGGAAATAGAATAATTTTAACTTCTACCTTGTACTTTTTTCAGCTTCTTGGTAACTATAATTAACCAACATAAAGGAATTGTAAACAGTTATAAGAAACATTTACCTCACTCACTCCCTCCCTCCCTCCCTCCCTCTTCCCTCCCCTGTGTTCCTCAGGTCACCATCTAAGTTACATGTCTCATATTTTTTGAATTTGTCCTGATATATAGATATCTATTTTCAGTCTAACACCACCAACATTTTCCTGAATTTTTAAAGTGCCATATATTTAAATGGGTTTGTAGCCACATGATTCTCCATCTGTTTCAAAATTCATCTAAAAATACTTTTCTCTTGTCTGCTTCTCCATGTTTGCCTCTTTTTTTCAGTATTTCATTATAGCTATAAAGAAGATTTCTGATATATTTTATTCAGGGCATGCAAAATTTTTTTAATTTATCATATCTATTATTATTCTTAGATTTTGAATTTCTGATTTAACTTTCCTACCCCCACTCCCCACCCCCAGCTATTATTATATAAATTACAGTTACTTTTTCAGCACTCTTTGTTTTCTAGTGTTCTATATTGGGGGTTATTTAATTTTTTAAAAATTATTTTCATATCTGCTGTATTTATTTCTCCCTTCAAAAATTAAACAGAATTCTTCATATTCAGGAACTTTTATGCAGCATCAAGACTCTTGTCATGCATGCCCTTTTCTGTTTTATTTTATTTTAAAATTATTTACTAGCATAATCTAAAGTTGCTATTTTGGTTTTAATGAGTCTAAAGTCCTCTTGACTCTTTTAAGTATTTTGTCAGACCACTTAGAGTTAGCTAAACCTTACCAAATTTACATTGGAACGGATATTCTGCCTCATGGATTTCTGTATTTTTAATATATTTTTGACATAGGTTTCGATTCAAGGTTGTTCATCCTCAGTTGAGTAGTTGGAAAAATGTTACCAATGTCTGTATGACTGTAGACATGTATTTTGACCTCCCCCACGGGAGGTTCAACTTTGAGGATCTCCACAGAGTTTATGAGGTTTGCAGATGCTCCTGGATAAAACAGCTGTGCTACTGTCTGGAGTCAGTTATGTGCAGAGGGAAAACTCAAGATCTCTTATACAGTCATTGAGTTAATATAGTCTCAGTCACAATAAATGAGAAAATTATAAATCATACAACAATTAGCACAGGGATTGAATTCTAAATGAGGTAGTAATGCCTAAAGGCCAGACTAACAACTGCATGATCATAAATTTGGGTAAAAAATATCCATGATCAGTTACTGTTACTGTAGAACTAACCCTATAAGTGATATTTCATATATCTATTTTTGCCACAAATGTGGACCTAACCCCAACATTGAATTTTGCATGAATTTTCATATCCTTTTTTGACTGGCTGGTATTTTGAAAATTACCCCCCAGATTTTCGCATTCAGTAGAACAGTTATTGTAATTAATCTTATTAATACTGGTTGAGTATACACTATTAATATTTTTTCAGCTCTTTGATTACCACAACGTTTTGTGTTTCCTTACTTGCCAAAAATATAGCTTCCTCAAGAATTTTGTAAAGTTCTCATTTAGGTACAAAAGCATTGAACATTGAAACAGCCCCCAGGTAGAAGACCTGTCACTCTTTCATATATTTTTCTTGCTGGAAGCAGAAATCCACTTTTCTGGATACTTAGATGAAAGTTATGACAAGGGGATTATAGTACCATGTGAAGGATAAAGACATAAAAAAGGTAACAATCAAGGAGGACACACAACTTCTTTCAATTTCAGACACTGAAGGTCCTAGATATATATATGAAATATTGTCATGAAAAATATGAGCCAGGTTTCAGAGTCTTAACTGCCTGAGAGTAAAGTTTCCCATCACATATTTTGTTTTGTATGCAATACCAAAGTATGTACTCTGTGTAGATGTCATGCAGCTCTTTACATGTGAACTGGTTAATTAAGAAATTAATGCTCCAGGAATCTGTGCCATCTGTTTTATGAAACTCTGGTGTTCATAAATATTTTCATAGTTTATTCAAGATAATTTTCTTAAAGCAAAATTCTCAGTCTTCTGCAATGAGCTCTATTATGTGTTTTAATGTAGAAAAGTCCAAAAAGGAAAGGGATAAAAGAGAAGGAGGGAAGGAGGGAAGGAGGGAAGGAGGGAAGTGGCGGAAGGAAGGAAGGAAGTGGCGGAAGGAAGTGGCGGAAGGAAGTGGCGGAAGGAAGTGGCGGAAGGAAGGAAGGAAGGAAGGAAGGAAGGAAGGAAGGAAGGGGCAGAAGGAAGTGGCGGAAGGAAGGAAGGAAGTGGCGGAAGGAAGTGGCGGAAGGAAGGAAGTGGCGGAAGGAAGTGGCGGAAGGAAGTGGCGGAAGGAAGTGGCGGAAGGAAGGAAGGAAGTGGCGGAAGGAAGTGGCGGAAGGAAGGAAGTGGCGGAAGGAAGTGGCGGAAGGAAGTGGCGGAAGGAAGTGGCGAAAGGAAGGAAGGAAGTGGCGGAAGGAAATGGCGGAAGGAAGTGGCGGAAGGAAGTGGCGGAAGGAAGTGGTGGAAGGAAGGAAGTGGCGGAAGGAAGTGGCGGAAGGAAGTGGCGGAAGGAAGTGGCGGAAGGAAGTGGCGGAAGGAAGGAAGGAAGGAAGGAAGGAAGGAAGGAAGGAAGGAAGGAAGGAAGGAAGGAAGGAAGGAAGGAAGGAAGGAAGGAAGGAAGTGGCGGAAGGAAGGAAGTGGCGGAAGGAAGTGGCGGAAGGAAGTGGCGGAAGGAAGTGGCGAAAGGAAGGAAGGAAGTGGCGGAAGGAAATGGCGGAAGGAAGTGGCGGAAGGAAGTGGCGGAAGGAAGTGGTGGAAGGAAGGAAGTGGCGGAAGGAAGTGGCGGAAGGAAGGAAGTGGCGGAAGGAAGTGGCGGAAGGAAGGAAGTGGCGGAAGGAAGGAAGTGGCGGAAGGAAGGAAGTGGCGGAAGGAAGGAAGTGGCGGAAGGAAGGAAGTGGCGGAAGGAAGGAAGGAAGGAAGGAAGGAAGGAAGGAAGGAAGGAAGGAAGGAAGGAAGGAAGGAAGGAAGGAAGGAAGGAAGGAAGGAAGGAAGTGGCGGAAGGAAGGAAGTGGCGGAAGGAAGGAAGTGGCGGAAGGAAGTGGCGGAAGGAAGTGGTGGAAGGAAGGAAGTGGCGGAAGGAAGTGGCGGAAGGAAGTGGCGGAAGGAAGTGGCGGAAGGAAGGAAGGAAGTGGCGGAAGGAAGGAAGTGGCAGAAGGAAGGAAGTGGCGGAAGGAAGTGGCGGAAGTGGCGGAAGTGGCGGAAGTGGCGGAAGTGGCGGAAGTGGCGGAAGTGGCGGAAGGAAGGAAGGAAGGAAGGAAGGAAGGAAGGAAGGAAGGAAGGAAGGAAGGAAGGAAGGAAGGAAGGAAGGAAGTGGTGGAAGGAAGTGGCGGAAGGAAGGAAGTGGCGGAAGGAAGGAAGTGGCGGAAGGAAGTGGCGGAAGTGGCGGAAGGAAGTGGCGGAAGGAAGTGGCGGAAGGAAGTGGCGGAAGGAAGGAAGGAAGAAAGGAAGGAAGGAAGTGGCGGAAGGAAGGAAGGAAGGAAGGAAGGAAGGAAGGAAGGAAGGAAGGAAGGAAGGAAGGAAGGAAGGAAGGAAGGAAGGAAGGAAGGAAGTGGCGGAAGGAAGGAAGGAAGGAAGGAAGGAAGGAAGGAAGGAAGGAAGGAAAAGGGACAATATGAAGAAATGTCCAATGCAAGGACATGTAAGTAATTATGGAAGACTGCAATGACAAAAGAAAAAGGTAAGATGTGAACAACACCAAGGAAAAGCACAAAAGTAAAAAATTAGCACAACTCCCAGATGGAAAGAAATAGTAATATTATATAAATATGATGTCTTACTTTCAGGGCATTCTACGTCGTGCATTCAGGCCTCCTTTAAAATATGGAACTTAATTTTCCTTAAATATTAATGATTCTCTGGTAAGTTCAATTTGTTTGGAACAGGTAGGAGGGTTCTGTTAAGGAGTCAGATAGGCTTTTTTTCCAAAGACCATTGCAACATGTAGTTGATAAATCTAGGAAATGTGAGAAAAACTTGACTTAGACATATCAACAGATATTATTTGTGGAAGCCAGCTCTTTCTCCCATTAAGAACAGCTTTTTCTCCCCCTTGTTGAGGGGCAGAATTATACTGACTGAGTGAACTGGTGTTGAAGTGCAACTTCCTCATAAACACAGAACGTGATCTCCAGCATGATAGAGATCAGACCCTAAAGTTCATTTTGGTTATACTCATTTCTCCAGAGAAGAGTGTGCTAGTTTAAGGATTTATATGACATATCTAATTCACTTAAGTCATAAATTGATTTCTGTGATAAAAATCTATTTTCAGAGTACATGTTTCTGTACAATATAAATGTCCAATTACTTGTCTAGTGAAAAATCCCTCATAATTAGAAAATATTAAGGGTCTATTTAAATATATATGATGATAAAGAATTGTTCATACATATCGATCTATTACTTCTAATGCAAATTTTCCAGTTGTATTCAAAGATTGCCACTCTTCTAGCACAGTCATGTATTTATATGATATCTGAGAAATATTTTATACAGATGCTATTACATGGTGATCTATGAGAAGGGAAGCAGAGCTTAATGAATATTTTGCTATTTCCTGTTAGAAAGTTAAATATACTTAATTTGTACTTTTTCAATGTTGTTATTAAGCAATTGTAAGTCATGTACTCTTTAGAGTGTATTTTAGATTCTTGTCTTTGGTTTTGGCTTAGCATTGAAGAATAATTCTTGGAGAAGAATTCTGTACATTGAAACATATAATTGCAGACAACAAACCTCCAGTTTTCTTGATCAGGATAATGCATTCTGTAAAAAAAAAATATTTTACTTTAAGAAGATATTATCTTTATACATCCCCTTAGAAAACATAATGAGAAATTTGGACTAGAATGAAAAAGTCAGGTGAAAAAGCCTTAAAGTCATTAATATTGACAATATCATAATAGTCTAACAAAAATGTTAACTTTAGCAATTTTTAGATTGTTATTATGCTGTTCTTAACATCATATTCTAGAAAATGTTGTATAAATAAAAACATAAATTTGTATATATGGAAAAGTGGTTTCAAAATAAGAGTTATACAAATTCACAGTCAACTAAAAAAATATATATATAAGCCTTCAGAAATATTCCTGGACTCAGTCAGTATTTACATCAGCAAAACATGGTATCCCCTAGAAGTGAGAAGTGTAGGTTCCATTAATCTACTGGATTGAGTAAGGTTTAGAAGACAAGACTGGAATTCAAAGTTATCTTGATTGCCCGAGGAGATAGCTTGATGACAAGACTAAAATTTGTACAGATATATTCAAGTCTCTGGCTACTAAAAGAAAAAACTTAAAAGGGTGGGAAAAAGAACCAATACACCACAGATTGCTATAGATGACTGATTCTTCTCCATGATTTCTCAGAAAGCAGCTTGAAGCAGTCAGTTAATTTTGAAATAAGAACAACTGAAAGCAGAGTTGGTACTACAGTTGACTGAGAAGCACTGCTGATAGGCTGTGTAGAATTTTATGATAATATTTTTAAATAGATAACATAATATCTGTTACTATCATCAAAGCATTCCCAAACTTTTGACAGTGCCAGAGTTGAACTAAGACAACTTTGCCAGACCTACTGTTCTTTAGGTTTGCGTTCCCATGGTTTGCTTTCTTTGTGAATATTAGGCAATTAAGACATAAAACAAAAATAAACTATCCAGAACCACATCATTTTTACCCCAATAAAAAGAAAAAATACTCAAGAAAGATGAACTTCAAGACAATTTAATTCTATTTTATGCAAAGGAGAAGATACTGATGAAGAGATCAAAGGGGATCTTAGAAGTGGTTAGGTCTTCAATGTTGTTTTATTACCTTTGAAATTAATTTAAAAAAACCACAAAACAGAAAAAACCTCCTAACAAAGCGAAAAGATTCTAACTTATGAGGGAAATGACTGAACTGAACTTGCTTCACACAAGTATTTAATAAAGTATGAAATGCTTTTGGCTTTATTCCTTAAATTATGTCCTGCATTGGATAGTATTTACCTATGCTACTGTTAGTTTATATGTATAAATTTTTTTTGTGTTCTTCCTTTAAGAGAAAAATTTTTACCAAAGAGATTGGTTAATGTGTTTTAATTGAAGCAAGTTATTTAGGTGAGCATCAAAATATTTAGCTTTATTGCTCTAAATGTCTGCATGGAAATTTAAGACAATTTCTTCAGTTTGAATCTAGAAATTACTGATGACAGTCAGATGCTGCCAGAAGACTTACAGAAATTAATATAATATAAGGTATTTAAATACTAGCTTAAATTGTGCAGAACTGTAAGCAAAACACGAGTACTTCACAAGAGGCATTAAGTCCCTCTGGTGTGGTAAACTTGCTGTGTCGTCTTATTATCAGGCAATAGAAATGTAATGTGCTGATGTAGAGAGATGTAATTTTCCCACTCTTGTAAAATTTTTGTGATTTCCCAAATGCTTTTATGCAGTGCTGGCCAGAAAGCTTGGCTAAATGTATCCCTTGTGGATTTTCTTATTGACCAGTATGATTGTAATGAGGGAACACAAAATTTTCAAGGAGAAAAAAGAGAGACTTAACTCCAAAGCAATTAATCCCCAGTTTCCTCCAGTTTTACCCAGGGTTTGCAATATTCATACTTGATTTTGGATAACCTACTTTTTTTTCTAATTAATAATTCAATATTTATACAAAATAGACAAGATAAAGAAGTAGAAATTGAATCAGATATTATAAAATAGCCAAGTCTGCTTGAAAAAAAGAGATTTAAGTCAGGCAGAAAGGAGGCAAAGCACATCTAAACACTATAATCAGGCTCCTGCTAGGTACTCTGAAGGCAAAAGATGTGCAGTCAGCCCAGCTTTCTATCCTTTCAGTGAGATCAACCTTTCTTCCAATACTTATGTAACTGATGTTTCATTCACAATGGTGTATTTCCACAAGAGTCTTAATAGCCATTAACAGGATATTTTATGATTTTCTACAAAATTTAGGTACACTTCGGTAGTGGCACTTTTAATCATGCCCTATGCAGTTCAATATCCACCTACTTTACAATGCTCTAGAAACCTATTTTTGTCCTTATTTCAGAATTGCCTTTTTTTCCCACTTCAGCTCTTACAGAGGTTATTTGCAACATGAGTGATTTTCCAAAATGTTAGTATGACCATGTAGAGACACTTCTTCCTCCACAAATGGTCAAATGTGGCAATTTTGCTGTCATTGGTGCTTCGAAAACCAAATTATCAGTGAAGATATTTTCTAATAAGGAACAGCAAATATCAGATGCTTCAAAAATCCCTCTTCCCATAGATATGCATGGAGACTGAATCCAGGCCCAGAAGTACTGCACTACTGCAGTTCCTGAGCTACTGCAGCATTAATCAACATGGCTTGGCAGACACACTATTCTTACCCTATATGAAGACTCTGCAAACTTTGACTGTATCATGATATTCATTCTGTCTCCGTATAATGATTCGAAATGTGTCTATTATGGCAATTCTAGTCACACAAAAGATTAGCCAGATTGGCAAACAGACCTGAATTTAATTACAGGAACAAAATAGCCTTCCTTCATTCCTGATGTTAAAATATCTGGTGGAGTCATCACTCCTGGAGGTATTTGAAAGATGTAAAGATGTGGCTTTTACAGACATATTTTAGTGGTAGACAAGACAGTATTAACTTAGTGGTTATGCTTGATGATTTTAAAGGTTTTTGCCAAACCAAATTATTCTATAATGCTATAATTCTATCAGGCAAACATCTGAAGCTGCTTGCTATTACTACTATCCATTGCAGATTTGTCTTGGAAAAAGCGTACTAGAGTGGTAAAAAGTAATCCTAGAAAAAAAATGTTGTCAAGCTTCCTGGACACATGGTTCAAGCATTTCCAATAATAAAATGATTCAATTAAGTAATATAATAGACCTGTGTCTAAAAGAGCTGTTACAACACAAGGTACACCACAATATGAATCATAAATGTTGGCACTGCCATCAATCAGCCATCCTTCTTCTCTAGGCCATCAGTATTGTCAAACAACAGTTACAGACATGTAAATTGACAACTATATAGTCACATGAATACTCAGTTGTAGTATGGAAATTTAGAATATAGGATATGGCACCCTGAGAGCTTACTACTTTAACCATAATCACAGGAGTAATTTATTTGAGTAGTACCTGTTTATTGACACTGAGGGAATTGCTCAATTAATTTATAAACTGAAAAATTTAAAGCAATGGGGCAGAGTTGATTATGTTCTTGGATTCTAAATAAAAAAGTATATTTAAAAGAAATATTTAACTTTAAATAAAAGATATTTTAAAAAATCACTGCAGTTTGGTGCTTTTTAGAACTGTTTCTATGCAGGAAGCAAGACAAAAAATTATAAATCTCTGATTTTCATAGTGAAAATTGAAAGATATTTGTGAACATGAATGATATTTATTACAGAAAGTGTGATTTTGCATTCCAGATTGGGGTACTCCACTAAGTATGTAGACTACTATGTTCCATGCTAAATATCTAAATTTCTGGACAGCAAGGCGAGCTTTGTTGTCTGTTAGTTGCAGGTCCTGAATTCATGAATGCTGGCATAAAATAAAAAAAAATCCTATGTGGTTGACAATGAATATTTCTGCCTTTTAAAATATTTACTAATTAGCAAATTATCTGGTATAATAGAAATGGACAAGTATGAAAATCTGAACATATAAATATGAATAGATTATCTAAAAATTAGATCCTGCATCTTTGAATCAAAAGAGATGTGTGTATAATTTACACCTATTCATCAGAATAAACAGGTTTTTTTCTTAATAAATTCTTTCAGATGAATGCATGCCTATAACCAAAGCAGAGCAGTTATTACTGTAATAAATTTACTGTACGATATAGGAAAAACTGAGGTGGGACTCATTAGGTATCTGTTTTGTCATGAAAATGCTTAAGGACAGGTGCTTTGGAGTCACAAACATTAAACAAACAAAAAGCAAATTACTTTTCTGATCCCACCTCCCATCATTAAATAGCTAGGAGAAAATAACAGAAATAGAAAATTTCGATAATAGACAAATCAAAAACTGAAAATCCATTAGTGTAATTACGCATTAAACAAAGAAAAAGGTATGCCTTACATGTCAAATTTTATCATCCTGGTCAAAACCAAGAATCTGGATACATTATTATTACTATTGATATTTCTATTAACAGTAACATTGACTTTAAAGATTTGTACAAAATGGATTTTTAAACATTTAAATAATGAGAAAAACTGGATCACATTTTAATATATAAATATTTTCAGTTCTATATTTAGAACAAATCTTCAAAATATATTTAAGTGTATTTACCCTAATTCCAGTAATTTTTTTCTAAAACCTATTTAAGTAAGAATTAAGGTAAGGTAATAAAATTATCCTAAGTGATTTACAAAACTGGTTTCTGATGAAAAAATCCATCAACTCTTAATGATGCAATATAAAATTGATTCAAAATATGTTATTATTCCATTTGTAAATGTTCTTCTAGAATATATTGATTGATTTGTATTCTTCCTTTCTTCAAATTATGTCAGAAGGGAGACTTCATGGACAATGAACTACTTGAAAAAACCCCCCAATCAACTTTTTGTCTTTGAGATTTTTTGTAAAAAGTGTGCTGTCATTACTACAATAAAAACTCTTTTAGGAAAGAGTTGAGAATGTGGTCTTGTTTTTTATGCTTTTTTTTTTCCAAATCAATCTTCTTGATAGCACTGAAGTTATAATTTACTTTTTAAATGGTTGTTTAGAATTCCCTCATTGACATATTAAAGCTTTTTAAAATGTTATTTAAAATAGATCTATACATAAAATCATATTCATGTTTTCTCCAAACTATTTTGAAGATACTGTTGTTGAAACATTTCTATTGATGATATTATACATTAAAGCAGTAGATTAATCAAGGTCGTGAACTTCTGAAAATGAAATAACAATGTTGTGTATAATAGCAGGATGCACTCTGGGACAGGTCCATATTATTTTATTCATAGATCCACTCCTTCAAGTGCAACAACACTACAAATTTTAACTTAATATGAATTTACATCCAATGGGAGATAAATGAGGCCAAAATTTTGATGTGAATCTGACTAGAGATTTTCTCTGTCTATTTCCTTGCTGCTGTTCTCAGAGAGATACACAAACCTGAAAAATACCTGCAGGACAGTTAAGATACCCAAAGACATAACAAGTGGCCAGGCATCCAGCTGCCAGCAGTGGCATCCAGCCGTAGAAATAAAGCAGAATTCCCAAAAGTCCTCTCTTGTACCTTCCAGCCTCTTTGGGCTTTCAAATATCATAGAGCTCTTCAAGTGGAGCTAGAGATGGAAATGGAAATGCATGTCTCAAGTGGACAATTGAACCAAGCTTCTGAAGTTAAGCTTCTGAATCTCAAGTTAAATATCTCCATAATGTCTGCACTTTTTCAAATTGCTTTCTTCACTAAAAAATACTAAGCTAAAAATTAGTACTGATCTAAAAAGCCTGATTGAAATCAACAGTGAATGCTATCAGCAGAACTACATTACAGAACAAATTATCTGTAGATAGCAGAATCTGAACTTACCAACACTAAAAGATTGGTTTCAGGGGGTGGAAAGCCTGCTTTCATCAAGCTGGTATATTTATAGACCAATCATCTGACAAGATGTCAAAACATGAGAGGAATTCCTGGAAATGAACACAATTGCAGTGTAAAATAAGTTTAAATGAACTTCAAATTGTATAAAGAGCAAACTCTAGACTTTTGCCTTCTTTTATTGTAAATAAAAAATATTGAAAATAATGTTGTCCACACAAATATTTGCCATGTTGCTTAACTTAATGTTATATTTTAAATAAGTAATTATTGAGGTGGAAAGACAGAGTAAAATTTCAAATAGAAGCATAAAAAGCAGTCTCTTACTAATCCATGTAAGTGACATAAAGATACATTTGCACTTCAATGCCCACCTGAATAAAATCATGGATTCTCACATATGTTGAACTATCAAGCTATTCTTCAAGAAGTATAAATATACCTGACTTGAAAGACCTTGAGAAACTGAATTTTGTTTTAGATGAGCAACTCATGATCCTTGTTCTTGAATGGTAATTCATGCACCTCTATTCACAAATATACTACAAAAAAAAAAATCATTGTCTATATAGACAAAACATTGTTAAATATTTCAGCCTTAGCAACAAATATTCAAGTAACAACAATGGAAGAAAATGCACTCTACAAAAAATCCAAGGGCTTGCTTAATATATCCAGATTTGTTTTCCATGTATTCCGAGAGACTACTTTGTATCCATTTTTAGGAGACATAAAACAGAGATAGTTGAACTGTTGATTCTGGCTTTGATCAGGCCATATTCTAATTTTGTCTAAAAGGCTCTTATTTTCTTCCTGCCCTATAAATCTGAGGCATTGCCACAATTGAATTAGTGTAATAATAATAGAAAGATTTTGGACCAGATTTCTATCCAGCTTTCTTTGAAAGAACCTTTTAGGCTAATGATTGCTGACACTGAAATTGCTAAGTTTATTACCAAGCTAAGTCTTTGAATAAAAGGTACATTGATGAATCAATCTCATCTTTTGAGGAGTGCAGCAGGAATATGCTATTCAAAAGTATCCTTCAGATATCCTTGTGGTTTTGCTTATATTTATCTGACATGCAAAGAATCAATCATGTCCAATACAGCTGGGTGTGAGGTTGTGGGTTGTTTTTTTTAATTGATTTCCAAATGACTACTGTTTGATAAGTTATTTAGTACTGGTTCAAAGATAATCATCTGCATGGATTATGAGGTAAGGTTTCATGCCTAATAATATTCAGTTCCTTAAGGGGCTGTTAAGTTGTTCTTACCTGTTGTATTTTATTTGACTATTTTTTTGTTTCCTGTAACTAAATAAAAGTAAAAGGCTTAATCTGTTTCTGAAATGTGGTAAAAAAAAAAGCCTTTTTTTGTCAGAGCAATCTTAAATACTATTTATGTACATGCAGATCCCTGATCTGGTATGGCCCTCTGATGATTATCCTCTATTAGTTTTCCAGCTTGGTAGTGATGAAATTGAAGGAAGTCCTACAGCAAACAAAAGGGACTTCTGCGTACTGGGACATTTGGTCAAAGGAGTAGGTGCACAGTTTGTGCTCTCCTCAATCCCTTCAAGACCAGGGTGTATACTGAATGGAACAGGAAAGCTAGCCTGATTGCTCCATGACTTAGAGGGTAGTGCTGCTGGGGAAATATTGGTTGTTTTGACTATTGGGTAGTTTACATTGGGTTTTGACTATTGAGTAGTTAGCCTGATCATGACCGGTGGCTCTACTTGTGTGAAGGAGGGAAAAAGATTCTGACTCACGACTCAGGGACTGAGAGGGCTTTAAAATATGTTTGAAGAGGAGAGGGGATACAGCCAAGCTTACTGAGGTGAGCCAGGGAGTGGAATGCTAGTCTTGAAGGTGAAATGAATGCACTGATGGGCATCTACAGCAATGCAACCATACAAGCTAACAGATTGCTATCTTTTAAGATAGCCCCATTGCTATCTTTTCTCTCTTTGTTTCTCTGGCTCTCTTACTTCTTTCCCTTTCTTCTGTCTTTCTCTTTTGTCTTATTTCTTTGCCACGGCTCTGGATCATCTATGCAGTGGGACCAACACAGGATCTAAGCACTGGTGATATTTGCTTTCTTCCCTTGCTTTGCCTGGTCAAAGCACAGCTATAAACTTTTACTGTCTACTCCATACTGAACTCTGCTGTGGAAGTGGAGAGGTTGTGGAATGTGGCTTGTGAGACAGCCCCTTTGAGGAGTTTGTTGTGGGAATTGACAACTTACTGAGATGTATTATACAAAATTTAGGGCTTCTTTGTCTACAGTTTTGTGGAAGTCTACATTTTGAATCTTATTATTTAGCACCTTCTCAGTCTAAATAATGGGCTGATCACTCGAGTTATGGTAACTATATAATAAAATCATAAGATTCCCTGACATGTGTCCAGTATTTGTCTTTGTTCAGCCTGACAAAGAACTTCTAACAAACATCACAGTCCCTACCTGTGGGTGGTGACACTGCCTAGAAGTTGATCACAGCAAGAGGTGCATCAGACAAAATTGCCTGCACAATGAAGTTTTAATGTATATCATTGCATATTCATCTTCTCCCCTAAAATAAAAATGTTTTGTCTTGCTAATCAAGTACTATGGTATTTTTTCCCAATAAATAGGAGTTTAAAACTTTGATAAATAGGAGGAGATTCACAGGAGCTAGAGAAATGAGTGAGAAACAGGATACTTATCAATATCTCTCAAAATGGATCTTACTTTTCAGATCTTATTGCCAGTATTTTGGTTTTATACATAATTGGTAGTCTGAAAACACTGCATAAGTAATTAATATTATTTAAGATATAAATATTTTCAATTAGAGTTTAATTTTTTTTCTTTCCTCTCTCTCGATGTCTATATAATTTTTCCTTTCTCTCTCTCAATATCTATGTCTTTTCAGTTCATTTAAAATTAAAGGGGTTATCAAGGCTTTCTGAGGGTGACAGTGTCATCGAAGAAGAAAGGAGGAGAAAAAATAGAAAGGTTCCATCAAAGTAGGTACTTTGAGAAATTCTTCTGACAAGACCCAGACTGAAGCTGACAGCAGCTGGATTATGCAATCAATTTATGTAACTATGTAAAGAAATCTTCAAGAGGAGGTGAGGTGGTTTTGAATTTTTTTGATTCTGCGACATCTATGGATATGATTTCACTGCTAGGCACAGGCAAAGCTTTTATGTTGCAACACAAGAAACTGAGGCTATGTCTGCAAAATACAATTCTCAGGAAAATTAATTTAATTTTCTGCTATTCAGTATACATTAAAAAGTAAGAGCAATCAGTGAGTATGCTGGCTGATACTTTCCATGGAAAACAGAAGTGTGCTGTATGCATCCTTGAGGTCAAAATCAGTAAGGGGAAAATGCTTTCTCTCCAGGTTTTCTTTTGCTATTGCTTTTCCTCTGAAGTGATGAGAGTAAATCCATTCAAACAGTGTCCTGGCAGCAGTTTGACATTTTAAAAGATCAAAAAGTACCATGTTAGATAGCTAGAGAGCCCCCAGACTACAATAACACCGAAAAGGAAAGTAATAAAGTAAGGAGCACACATATGGCCTGCAGTTGCATTTCTTGCTATTGATTCTGAAACTGCTGAAGTGAAACTTCTTTATCAGCAGCTACATAATCAGCAAGTCAAAGCAATGCATCTCTGACTGAAAGTACAGTAAAACCACTATGTCAATTTAATCAAAAGATATCAGTTAGAGAAACCTGGAAAATTACATGACATTACATACTGATGGATGTAAGACTATTGAGATCTGCCAAGAAATGTCTGGAAACACACTGATCTTTGAATTATTAGACCCACATGTCATCTGTTGGAGCTTCCTAAGAGTAGAAGAAACATTTTTCCTGCTGCACTCTTTAACAAGTAATGGTTTGTACACTCAGAAGTGAGCCAGTCCTACTGGCTGCACACCAACTTATGTTGCAATGTCTTTGTCTCCTATTGTTTACCTTTGGTGTGACTGCCATAACCAATGGCACTTCACTATACTCAGAAGAATAATTTGAGACAATTAATAAATCTATAAAGCCTTTCTGCTATAGACCTTGTTTACTCTGAAGTTGTACAAAAGACCAGATGCAGTTTGAGATGTTCTCTTTACTTCACTGAGTTCCAAGGAGGTTTTTCTTCCATGAAAATGTTTTAAGAGACTATAACAGAAACATATTAGCAAAAAGTAAGACTAAGATTTTGGGGAATAAAAAATCTGAATATAACAGTATATTTAACTGTGCCATTTCAGTGTGCAAGACAGTTGGATTTGTTCTATTTTATGCGTAGAAAGAGAAATTGGTGTTCAGGACAAGAATGCTTTCCTTCACTCATTTTTCAAGCATTCATTATAGAAGGGCTTTTCATCTGTTGGGTCTATTTAATTTGGATTTTGCTCTATCATTTTAACAATTTTTTTTTTAAAATTACATTATTTCTTTAGACATATTGACTATAAAGCAATACCCGAGGAAATGCTTTTGTAACTTTTAGAACTAATGAGAATTAATATTTGAAAAAACAAATTTGCAAGAACAAGAGAAAAAATTTAATTCATCTTCATTAAAGTACTTTTTTGATCTGTTAGGAAAAAAGCACAACATTCAAAGTTAGTTTATTTTATGGATGTGAGGAAACTGCTGCATCTTCTGTGTAGAAAATAAAATGCAGAACAAGATCATTAGCTGGTGTTACACTTTATTTAAATTTACAGACTGCAATAGATTAACAGCATAGTTTGTGCCTACTATAAATGCATACAGTGATTCAGGCTTTGTATATGGCAACATGAAAACCTCTGTCACAATAAACTTTAAGAACTATGAAGGAATCTCTACCTTCAGTGCCCTCTTGTTTTAATGTTTTTTGGTGTTATATTTAGAAAGCTGTGATTACAATGAAGCTATACATGTTGCTGCCTTTTTAAGAAAAGTCCTACTCATGTCTGAGACCATTAACTTAGGCAAGTGCCTCAGCTTTACTATGTCCTTTCTTTCTAGATGAAAAAAAAAATATATATATATATATCAACCTAAGTGCCTTGCTACGTCTTTTCATAATCATGAGCTATGTGAGGCAAGGAAAGTTCTGGATAGGCATTGTGACATTATGAGGAGATTTTAATTTATACTGTATTCTAAGTATCAATAATAATAGGCCATAGCATTATTGATGCTCTTCTTAATTGCAAGCTTGGAGACCAGTGACTCAGAGTCACAAAATTCTCAAAGATATAGGGGAGGTCCAAGCTGTACAGTGCTTGCCCTTGAAAAATATTCTCTATCTCTGACTCACAGCACTATTTGCAAAGAGTTTAGCACTGAATATACTGACATAATGATTGCAGCAGCAGATTATAAATAGCTGTATTTATGCACAGCTCTAAACTAAAAGAGCAGCAGCTTGCTTGAGACATTTTTAGTAAGAATTTTCCCCCACTCCTTAATTTATTCCTTTCTCCATTATGCTTCAGAGCAACCTGGGCTGGAAGCTTTAAAACTTATGACTCCTCAACATGAAAACAGACAGTTCTTAATCACATTTTAGGTGTTGTGGTTTTCAGAGAGAGGAGAGGCTGCTGTGTGCTTGTCCTGTTTCCTTAGCAACCGAGCAAGGGGAGCTCAGGAGACTCTGCTGGAGGGAGCCTGAGATGCTCACGTGTTGCTCCCAGTATCTGTCTCCACCTGCCACAGCCTACGAGAGGACCTAAATCAAAACCAGCTTGCCAAGGAAAGGTTCTGTATATATGATTTAACACTACTCTATACCAAATGTGTTAATACTGAGTACTAAATTTGCTTGGTTAAGCATTCAGTGGTCAGGAGGGAGGCAGAAAAAAAAAGTGACAAATATGTATTCTAGGCTCTGAGCTATGCCAGTCTAATTTTTTTATAAATTTTACAGTGTTTCTGTAAAATACTTGCTCACAGTGAAGATACTGAATAAAATCTTCATAGTTTCAAGGACCAAAAACCACTCATTGTTTCGGTTTTCCATATGGCCCAAATCGTAGAGCCACAATAAATTCAATTTTCCTTTGAAAATAGAAATACCTTGTCTAATCTTCATGGTACTTAATAGAAATAATATATTAAATGTAATATATTAATTTAAGCAGAATATATTAATTTAAATTGAATAAATAAACAAATATCTCAAACACACTCCCTCCCCCAGGTTTTGAAGGACTTTACATTAGGTTAATCTCATCTACCTTTGGGTGCACAACTGTGGCATTATCTTATTCTCCATCTATAATAAAAAGAAAATATAATTCTGATTTTTGGTTCCATCTCCTCCATCCCTGGAGAAGTGTGAGCCCTGTAGCACTAGTGGTCTGATGGAATCTGAAGCAAGATCTTTCTCTATAAAATGTTAATTGGACTGACTTAGGCTTTGGTTCCCTACACATGGTATTTTTTGGCTTTTGGACATAGCAGGATTTTGTGCAGGTCAGTAAGATCAATCATCCTATCAGGATAGCCTTCAGTTCTTTTCTCCCCTTAGAGGGAAACCTAGCATAACTAATTTCTCAGTCAAGATGTCACTTCACTACTTCTTCCCTGGCACATCTTATGACTTTTTTAACATGGATGTGCCAAAGCTGTTTTTTGGATTCCAGATGCAGGCTCAAATGAAACACGCACTGGCCGCTACCTCATCCTTCCAAAAAAAATCACAAAATGCAGCATTGTTGGATAATAGAGAACAATAAACCTGTCATCTGTCTGCTACACCGATCTTTTTAAGATACCTAGAGAAGTGGAGAATTACAGCCTATTTGAGTCCTTGTTTTTCTACACAGTAGGAGCTAGAGGTCCTGTTTGCTGTCCAAACCATTCCTTCTCCATGGTTATTAACGGTCTCAGCATTAGAAAGAGGCAGAGCTTTAACTTGGACCAAATGTGTGTGTTTGTGTGTGTGTGTGTGACATTAGAAAGTGTATGAAAAAACAAGCTTGGAGATAACACATCCCATCCCATGAAGGGATACAAAATTAAAGGAAGAGAAGGTCTCAGGAGAAAATGAGCAGGGAGAAGGTTTCTTATGTTGCTTCTTAATCTCACAGACTGTGACTATATATTCTCCAATAACATAGTCCAATTCACTTTAGGATAACAGAGCTTTGAACTGCTGTGAAAGCAGAAGCCAAATCATCGTCCCAACATGATCACGTGGTCATACATTGCATTCTTCCACCTCATAAACTGCTAAGCCAATAATCTAAAACTGAATGCTCATGCTTACATGTTGTGGTGTGTTGCAATGTCCTGTTTTAAACTTCCGAGTCCCTTCCCAGGTGTGCCTATGCCTCTCTCCCTGCCCCCTCGCCCCCTTGCTGAGTGTGCCCTGTCAATCAGGCTAACATACCAGCAAGGCGTCATGTGATTCGTCGATTTCAAAGGATGCTTCTCAGGCCTGGGGGTCATTGGCCTGTCTAAGTGTCATCCTCCCTTGAGACCCTGCCCCCTTCACCTGGTTGGTAACTCACCTGTCCCCTCCCCTTCCCCTGTCCCCGAGCTTATAAAGTTAATGAGACCATGCGGCCAGTATTCTGTTAGCAGCAGTGGCCCAGTGCAGATATCTCTGTACCAATGGAATAAACATCTGGCAACCTTCTAGCAGAATCCACTCCTTCCTTCTCTTCACCATCGCCAGAAGCTCTCTCCTGAGGTAAACGGAGTCCTGTCTTGTGCCCCGCTGCACCCTGCCGCCAGCCGAGGTATCTCTGGGGTAAAACACCACAGTGCTGCCTTTGGCCCAGCAGCGAGGGTCAGAACTGGCATAGGCACCATCTAACTGGTTATATTGGGATATTTATTCCAATATATTGGCGTCCCTGTGGGTGGGCAAGCGACCCTGAGCCCAAGAACGGACTCGCAGTACCTCAGAGAAGTTTCTGCCAGTCGTGCATCCAGCTGGAAGGGCTTTGGTTGCATTGCCCTCAGCTAGAGACTTTGGGAATACTCCCAGAAGAAGTTTCGTGGACTGTTCGGCGCCTTCTGGAAAGCCCAGCTTCATTGTGGTGAGCAGATTTTCCAGAGGGAGAAAAGGGCAGCCTCTCTTGCACCCAGAGAGAGGTCCTTTTCCGGTGGAGACCTGCCTGCCTGTACCCAGCCTACAGCTTCCATTTCACGTGAGTATCTCTGCTTTCGGTAGAGCAGAAGCTCAAAAACAGACTCTGCCGTGAGTTCTGTTCCTTTTTGCCTTTGCATTTTTAGCTGCGCAGCCCCACAGACAAGAATTCATAGCGTTCTAGCTTTATTTTTTGCCGCGTGTTTCACTGTTTTTTAGAATTCGCGCCGGAGCGGGATCGCTCTCTGCCCTTCCCCCCCCGGCTCAGCAGCGTGCTCAGACACGTGTTAGGAGACTCTCTCTCTTTCTCTTTCTCTTTGCGGGGGAGGGGGGGAGGCTCTCTTTCCACGTGGCCGGGGGACCTGCGGGGTCGGGAGTGCTCTGCACATGCGGTGGCGAGGGGGGGCACGTCCCGGTTTCGGCTGCCACGTGGAGTGGCTGCTCTCTCTGCTCCGCGGGGGAGCTGCATTCCACCGTGGGGGAGGCTTTGTTTCTGCCTCGGCTCGGCAGGGCGTGCCCTGCTGCCGCTGCCCGGGAATTTTAAAAGCAGTATATACAGCTGCATTGTGAAGCTTTTGTCTGCTCGTTATCGCTTTCTATCTGTGGTTTTTTTAGAAATTGGTAGCTGATTTTAGCTTTGTTTTTGGTCAGGCGGGATTAAGTAGTTTGCTTTTTACATCTAACATGGGTTCCAAACTTATAATTGTACAAAGGGGAGTGTATTATAATATTGTTAGCATTTTAATCAAGAGTAATGTGAAATTCTCTAAAGGAAAATTGAAACAGTTTATAAGATGGCTTTTTCTGCAGTTCCCAAACATTTCCCCTGAAGAAATCCACAATATTCAATTCTGGGATAAAGTTGGGAATGAATTGATAACCTTAGGACAATCTGGCAAATTACCCTCAGCTAAATTTGTGTTCTGGAGTTTACAAATTCGAACAGCATTGCTCAAACAAAAGGAAATGGAGAAAAAGCCAAATGTAAAGCCATGTACCTCTGCTCTCCCTGTTCCTCCCTGCTCTAAAACCCCTAAACCTCTTTCCCCAAAACTTGGTATTTTAAAGAGTGCAAACTCATTGGGAAATCGGCTACCCAGAGAGTGCAAGAATACCTGAGTTGTTTTGTTCACAAAGCCCTGGCCAGGCTGCGTGTCCTTCCCAATCCCCTGTATCCCCTCCTCTAAAACCCAGAGCACGTGTTAGCTTTCCGGAGAGCAGTGATGTCCAAAATGGCCCCCAGTCCCCAGGGGGTGCACAAGATGGTGGGTGCCACGTGGCATCTTCCCAAACCTGGTCTTCTTCTTCCCAAAATCCTCTTAAGCATCCCAAAATTCCTGCCCCATCCCCCTCTCCTCCTGTTCCTCGTGACACCTTCCCCCCCCCCCCCGCCTTTCCTGCAGTACCCTCAGCTCCGCCCCTCTACTCCTCCCAGGGGGCGTATGCTGACGTGATGTCACCAGGTGACCCCGCCCCCTGCCAGCCCCTTGACCCCACCCCTTGTTCCCACGGTATCCCCGCCCCTTGCCGGCTCCCTTTCCCCGGTTCCCACAGTGGGGACACACCCACTGCCTGTCCGCAAACCTGTAGCTGTGATCCCAATGCTTCTGATTCAAGGGATACAGAGCAGGGGACAGCAGACCCAATGCATGGTGCCATGTTGTCACTGGCTCCTGTTACGTTTCAGCCTGCAGCTCAAGCTGGAGCAGCCCCAACTGCTAATTGGAGTTCTTTTGGATGACAATTGATTAAAGAGATCTGTAAATCTCATAAAGAATATGGTCCACACAGTCCATATTTCCATGGCCTTTTAAATTCTGAATTAAGTAGGACTATTGTGGTTCCACATGATTTAAAACAACTGTTTTCATGTCTCATGACATCCACGGAATTCAAATTATGGGAATCAGCATTGAAACAACTGCTAAAAGATGCTCTCCCAAGCTTACAGGCTGATCCAAACACAGCAAAAGACAACAATGGTAACCCTATCACTATTGATCACCTCTGTGGTGAGGGCCAGTGGTCTTCTCCCTCAGTCCAAGCTGCTGCAATTCCTGCAGAAACACCTGAGAAAGTAAAAGAAGCAGCTGAAAAAGCATTCTTTTCCCTCCAACCTGAGGGGCCTTTTGAGCCCTATAGTAAAATCAAACAACTACCATCAGAGCCTTTTTTGAAATTTGTAGAAAGGCTAACTAGAGCCATTGAAATACAGGTTAAAAAGGAAAATGCTAGAGAAGCAATTTTAGAAGAAATAGCGTTTACAAATGCAAATGAACAGTGTCGAGCGGCAATCCTGAGCCTTCCTATGGAACCTTCCCCTACACTAAAAGATATGCTTCTAGTCTGTAACAGGAAAGTACCTCTGATGAGTGTGGCTGAAGACACCAGACCAAGGCTGCTGCCAAGACCACCCCAGCGTGTCGCTGTTGCCAGCCCTTCACCTTTTCCCTCAGCACAGCAGTACCCTGGGCAGCAGCGGAGACCGGCAATGGTTGAGCCCACTAAACCATGCCTGCTTTGTAATAAGCTAGGGCACTGGAGTAACCAGTGCCCCCTGAAAAAGGAATTTGATGAATTTAGAAATGGCAGGGGAGGAGAACTACAAGCCCTCCCTGGGGGTCAACAACAAAAAAACGAAGAATAAAGAGCCAGCCTGCCAGGCGTGCAGACATAAAAGGAGCAGGCCAAGAGAATAAGGGTAGCAAAACAAATCAAGCGCGCGATAATATTAACATTTGTGTAAGTGAAGCAGGTGCTTCAAAGACCAAGTCTGCTAGTCCACTGTTGAAAGTGAAACAAAATAACCTTTGTTATGATTTAAGTGATTCTGTATTAACCGCATCTTCTGTCAATGAGCCTTACAGGTTGCAGCTGACAGAGTCACTCCACCTGAAGGACACTGACTGGCATATTGTCTCTGTAAATCCTGAACAGAAAGGTACTTGGAACCAGATTCGTTGTAAGTACATCGTCACTGGGGACAAAAACACACCACAAGAGATCGAAATTGCTCCGGGAATAACAACATCAGATCCCAAGCAATTTGTTCTCAGCCTGCACTGTTTCCACCCACCCCTGTTTCTTCCCAAGGGACAAAGTGTTGATCAAGCTATCCCTGTGCCATCTTTACCTGAAAATGTCGATAAACAAGGGCCCACAGTCGCCCGGGTCCAAGTTATTGGGACAGATAAACCCAAATTGTGGTGCAATGTCAGTGGGGGTGGGGAGTCTAAACGCATTGAGATGCTTGTAGACACAGGTGCAGACTGCACAGTGATTCCAGTACAAGACTGGCCAGCACACTGGCCTTTACAAAATGTTGCTGGTCACCTTCGAGGTGTAGGAGGTCTGCAATTGGCAAGGCAATCCAAAAGCATTATTCAATTCGAGGGTCCAAACGGACAATTGGCAAATATCCGTCCATTTGTGTTAGATTATTCAGAACCTTTGTTAGGGAGAGATTTAATGGCCCAGTGGGGTGTCACAATTAATATTCCAGACTCTCCACAGCATTTTTGTGCAGCAGTCATTAAACAACAGCGCCCCACCCAAAAACTTAAGTGGAAAACAGACGAACCAGTTGATGTGAAACAGTGGCCACTCAGTAAACAAAAAATAAAAGTGCTTGAAGAACTAGTACAAGAGCAACTAAAAAAGGGCCACATTGTGGAGACCATGTCCCCATGGAACTCTCCAGTGTTTGTCATCCAAAAAGCTGACAAAAAGAGGTGGCGACTTCTCTGTGACCTCCGACAAATTAATAATGTAATTGAAGATATGGGTTCTCCTCAACCTGGTATGCCATCCCCAACAATGCTTCCCCAAGATTGGAAATTAGCTGTTATTGATATTAAAGATTGTTTTTTCCAAATCCCATTGCACCCTGATGATGCACCGCGTTTGGCATTCTCTGTCCCTTCTATCAATTCAGAAGCTCCTATGAAAAGGTACCATTGGACCGTTCTTCCTCAGGGCCTAAAGGTATCTCCAGCTATCTGCCAGTGGTAGGTCTCTTCCCTGCTTTCCCCAGTTCGTGCAGCCGCAGAGAAGGCCATCATCTATCATTATATGGATGATATCCTTGTGTGTGCCCCCAATGATGATTTACTAACACATGCGCTTGACCTAACGATCGATGCATTGATTGTTGCAGGGTTCGAGCTCCAGGAAAAGAAAATTCAAAAGATGCCACCTTGGAAGTATTTGGGCTTAGAAATTGGAAATAGGACCATTGTTCCTCAAAAACTAGAAATCAATCCAAGAATCAAGACCCTTGCGGATGTCCACAAGTTGTGTGGGTCTTTGAATTGGGTAAGACCGTGGCTTGGTCTGACTAATGAAGACCTTGCCCCTCTTTTCAATTTATTGAAAGGGGGAGAGGACCCAGGTGCTCCTAGGTCTATTACCCCAGAGGCACGGAAAGCTCTAGAAAAGGTTCAGATTGCAATGTCCACAAGACAGGCCCACCGATGCCGGCCTGATCTGCCATTCAAATTTATCATCCTAGGTAAGTTGCCACACCTCCATGGAATTATTTTCCAGTGGGAGGAAAAACAAACACCTAAGGCAAAGGACACACCAAAAAAGGACTGGGACCAGAGGGACTCTCTCTTGATCATAGAATGGGTTTTCCTCAGTCACAAAAGGTCCAAGAGACTGACAAAGCCTCAGGAACTGGTAGCAGAACTGATCCGGAAAGCAAGGACGCGGATCAGGGAGTTAGCAGGATGTGATTTTAAGTGCATTCACATTCCAGTTGAGTTAAAATCAGGTCAAAATACTATGAAAATACTGGAACAATTGTTTCAAGAAAATGAAGTGTTGCAGTTTGCTCTGGATTCCTACTCAGGACAATTTTCGGTAGCACGGCCCGCTTGCAAATTGTTTGAACAAGATGTTCAATTTACTTTAAAATTAAGAACTGCTCTAAGTAGGAGACCTTTAAAAAGGGCTCTAACTGTCTTTACAGATGCGTCCGGGAGGTCCCACAAGTCTGTTATGACTTGGAAAGATCCTCAAATCCAGCAGTGGGAGACGGACATTGCTGAGGTGGAAGGTTCACCTCAGGTTGCTGAATTGGCTGCGGTTGTTAGGGCTTTTGAAAGGTTCTCAGAACCATTTAATCTGATTACAGACTCTGCATACGTGGCAGGAGTAGTATCCAGAGCAGATCAAGCAATACTGCAAGATGTATCTAACATTGCACTTTTTGAATTGCTCTCAAAACTGGTAAAGTTAGTCACTCACCGAGAGCAACCCTTTTATGTGATGCATGTCAGGTCACACACTGACTTGCCAGGGTTTATCGCTGAAGGCAACAGAAGGGCAGATGCTCTTGCTGCACCTGCAGTGATGGCCACTCTCCCAAATGTTTTTGAACAGGCAAAAATCAGCCACCAGCTTTTCCACCAAAATGCACCTGGCCTGGTTCGCCAGTTTAACATCACTCGAGAACAGGCCAAAGCGATTGTGGCCACGTGCCCAAATTGCCAACAACATGCACTCCCTACAGTGAGTACGGGAGCAAACCCAAGGGGACTGAACAGTTGTGAACTGTGGCAAACAGATGCAACACACATACAGATTTTTGGACGGCAGAAATATGTTCATGTTAGTGTAGATACCTTTTCTGGAGCGGTCTATGCTTCTGCCCACACAGGAGAGTCATCTACTGATGCTATTAAGCACCTCTTACAGGCTTTTTCTTTCATGGGCATCCCCAAGGAGCTGAAAACTGATAATGGGCCTGCTTATAAATCCAAGGAATTCGAGAGCTTCCTGCAGCAATGGGGAGTAGAGCACAAAACTGGCATCCCCTACTCCCCTACAGGTCAAGCCATTGTAGAAAGAACTCACCGTGATATTAAAAGGGTCCTGGACCAGCAACAACAGGTTCTGAAGGTAGAACCCCCCCACATCTGGTTATCCAGGGCACTATTCACAATCAATTTTCTGAATTGTTCTTTTGACAGCCTGAACCCACCCATCCTACGCCACTTTGGGGGGAACAGTCACAGGTTGATGAAAGAAAAACCTCCAGTTTTAGTAAAGGACCCTGAGACTTGGAAAATGGTGGGACCTTACAAATTGGTTACTTGGGGACGTGGATACGCCTGTGTATCCACCCCCTCTGGTTTAAGGTGGGTTCCTTCCAAATGGGTAAAGCCCTATGTTCCCAAAGTCTCAGAAAAATCTGCAGAAGCGCCCCAGGTTGCTCACGCTGCCTGGAGAAGAAAACGTTCTCTGGAGGAAATTCCATTTAAGCCTCCTATCTGGAATAGTTTGTAATATATGTTTGTCTCAAGTTTTTGTACCAGTTTAGATCCCACTGTTCGTGTGTAGCCTCGAGACGTCATGAGACCGAGCCTGCTTCTCGTCCTACTCGTGATCATCCCACCTGCAATCTCCTACATAGTACCGCAGCCCAAACCACATATGGACTACCTCGATAAAGGTTCTCAGACAGCAACAGAGAAACTGACAATGAGCTGAATGAACTTTTCAATGGCTGGGGACTCTCGGGCTGGTTGGGATCTATTCTGAAAACTGTAATTTTAGTGCCGTTTATTTTAGTTATAGTTATTGTAGTTTTTAGCATTGTTTTTAGAGTAATCAGCCGCATGGTTCTCAAGTTAATCTCAAGCTCATCTCCCCCTCCTGAGGTCTACCATTTGGAAGCCCTCAGTGCTCCAGTGGATGACCTGGAAGCCTCAGTGGAAAACACTGACCCTCCTGTAGAAGAAGAACCGATTTACCAACCATGGTTTGGCAATCATTCTGCACCATAAACACAGTCCTCTTCTTTTTAAACAAAACCAGGGGGAGATTGTTGTGGTGTGTTGCAATGTCCTGTTTTAAACTTCCGAGTCCCTTCCCAGGTGTGCCTATGCCTCTCTCCCTGCCCCCTCGCCCCCTTGCTGAGTGTGCCCTGTCAATCAGGCTAACATACCAGCAAGGCGTCGTGTGATTCGTCGATTTCAAAGGATGCTTCTCAGGCCTGGGGGTCATTGGCCTGTCTAAGTGTCATCCTCCCTTGAGACCCTGCCCCCTTCACCTGGTTGGTAACTCACCTGTCCCCTCCCCTTCCCCTGTCCCCGAGCTTATAAAGTTAATGAGACCATGAGGCCGGTATTCTGTTAGCAGCAGTGGCCCAGTGCAGATATCTCTGTACTCATGGAATAAACATCTGGCAACCTTCTAGCAGAATCCACTCCTTCCTTCTCTTCACCATCGCCAGAAGCTCTCTCCTGAGGTAAACAGAGTCCTGTCTTGTGCCCCGCTGCACTCTGCCACCAGCCAAGGTATCTCTGGGGTAAAACACCACAGTGCTGCCTTCGGCCCAGCGGCGAAGGTCAGAACTGGCCTAGGCACCATCTAACTGGTTATATTGGGATACATATTCCAATACTTACAAATGAATATTTCTGTCCGTATTTCAGAGGGAGCAGTTTGGTTTCTTTTTATATAGTTGAAGTGGCTGGTACTGGCCTGAAATACTGCATAGATGGTCTACTGTTATTCCTTGTGTGTAAGCTTACAGTGTGATATCAGATGTAATATATATACTTTTTTGGTTTTTATAATAAAAGCAATGTATTCGTGATGATAACAGAAAAAGAAGTGCTTAGGTCTGAGGTGGAGACAAACATTTAAGCCCTCAAAATTAATAACATTTTCTGTGGCTTTTGTCCAGAAAATTATTTTCTTAACTATTTTTATCATTTATTGAGATCGTTATTGTCCAAGTATTTTCAAGTTATTCAAAGAGTATGTGGTTTTTTTCAGTTCGCTGTCATATCCATAATCCAAAATTGGACATTGCTTTTTCTTCATCCCACCTCTGTTGCACTGGCTGTTTGAAACTTGACAAAATACAAAGCAAATTTTCATTCCTCTTAATCTTCACTTCTGTTGACGTTACAGTCAATAGATTTTGAGCAAGTCTAAAAAATGTTTCAGGAGTTTCTTTTCTGTCTTCTAGCATTTATGTTAAATTCCAACAGAATTTTTGGTAGTTTGAGGATTACAATTCCTTCATTTATAACTGAAATAATGACTGTTAATTTACTATACAGAAAAATGAATGCTTCAAAGCTGCAGTCTTGTGAGATTAATTAAATTGAATGAGTAGAAGGAACACAAAGCAGAGTTATGTTTGCTTGCTTGTCAGTGCTAAGACAATAAAGGCGAGACAGGGATGCAGCAGAAAAAGAACCAACTGGATTTTATGAATGTTTGGAAATAAATTCAGGACACTATGTAATTTGAACATTAAGATATTCTTAAGGGATTGAAATCATATGACTTAAATGCAAACACGGCAATTTTTGCAAAAAATCATAGGCAAGTCTAGTCAGTGTATCAGTCTGGCACTTATTTGTATGAAAATTTGTAATTTTCAAAGTTGCTCTTCCCGAAGAAGAACTCACCACATACTATATGCTCAGGATAACAATTTTTTAATTCTTTAATAATCTTAAGCTTTCAAACTAGTTTAGATGTTTTACACATTCATCAAGTTGTGTTCCATATGCTTCTTTATTTCATGCAGTAGGAAAAATAATGCCCCTATGATGTCTTTAAAATTTTTACTTTTACCACAACTACTGTTATTGAATTGTTGTCTAAAATGAAAGACATTTTTGCCTTGTTTATAAGCAAGCAGTTCTGTTGGGTCTTTCATTTTTTTCTTTATATCAGAGTTAAATTAAAATATAAGTCATTCTGCAGTATGATTGATAGATAAAATAGATATAGCTAGGTAGTTTTAATACAGAACTGAAGAAAGCCTTTTCATGAAGGAAAGAATATTCTGTAGAATGTTTTAAATACAAAGACGGGAAAGAAGATGTTTTCATTACTATCATCTCATAATAGTTGGATATGTTAGTTATAATGTAACTTAATAAATATTAGCAGTAAGAGGTAGAAGTTCAGATGGATTTCCTTCTGCAGATTGGTTGTCTGCCTAGAGGCAGGAGGACCAAAAGAAGAATAAATGCTTTACATAAAATTTTATGATTGAGTTTTAGTGCTTACATTAAATCAAGTAAGCAGGTTTCATATAAACACATTATTTCTGCAGTTTCAGTTGAATATTAATAACTTTTTGTCTTAATCTACTGCCTAATGATGTTATAAAGTCTTAAAGAGCTGGCACTTATGCCCATGAAGGTGTTTGCATTTTAGTCACTTAGAAAATGACTTCGCTTTTCCATCACTTCCACATGAGACCTATGTGGATTTAATTAATTCATGTTTAGGAAGCATTTTCATATCCTTGGATGACTTGCACAATAGAAATGCCAAGTGGTAGTTTTAAATAGCAGAAATTGACCAAAAAAGTAACCTGTTATATTTTATTTAAAATAGTTGAGATTATATTATTTATATAAATTATTTACTATTAATAGAATGGGAAAATGTTATAATAGCAATTTTTAAAAGTTTGTATGTTTATTCCTTAGTAGAGGAATTACTTAGATTGGAAAGGATTTTAAAGATCCTGTAGCTTCAATCCCAGCACCATGAGCAGGGATGACATCCATCATACCATGTTCAACTCCTCATCCAACCTGGCCTTAAATGTTTCCAGAAATGGGCAATCCAAAATTTGGGCAACCTGTTCCTGTGCCTCACAGCCCTCTGAAGAAAGAATTTCTTCCTAATACCTAACATAAATTTATTTCAGTTTAAAAAGTTTCCCCCTTGTCCTATAATTATGTGTCAGTGCAAAAAATCACTATCTTTTTTTTTTTTTCCTTTTTTTTTTATAAGCCTCCTGCAAGTACTGAAAGGCCACGAAAAGATCTCTCTGGAGCCTTCTCTTCTCCAGGCTGAACAAAGACAGCTCTCAAAATATTTTTGCAAGAGAGGTGCTCCAGCCCTTTGATGATCTTTTGGCCCTCCTCTAGACTAGCTCTAATAGGTCCACATTTCCTTGTGTTTTGAACTCCAGACCTAGATGCAGTACTTCAGGCAATAAATAAAATGTAATTTTAAAAGAAATGCATTTTTTATGGTTTATACAAAGATTTTAAGGTTTTAGAATACCAAATTTTACTGTACCAAAGTGTCTGATACTGGATTAGTACTCTGCAGTAATTTATTGGTACAAACCTTCACACCATTGAGAAGCATTAACTCCCACTGATACTGGGGAGAACCAAATTTCCAAATGTACCAAAATTCTCAAAGGTCTGATCCAATTTCAAGTATCTGAAGAGGAAAAAGCATTGAGAATCTGTATTTTACCACATGAGGCTTGCTAAATGAAAAGTGTGATGATTTTTGAGGTCATCAATTTTGCTTATGTATGTTGTATCTTAATGATCATTTTGTGTGCCGATCAATCTTTTCCAGACTTTCCATTTTCTTGGGTGGATTTCCTTCCTATTTTGCTGTGCAAGTACCATGACTCTGGCTCATTATAATGCCTCACAAGCAGCTTTCCTGAGCAGCATACCTTATTTTGTACAGTTTATTTATGATCATCTCCCTGGTGCTGACCATCCTTCTGGAGGATGTTTTCTTCCAGACTTGAATTGTCTTCTTGACTCTTCTTTAGACTTTTGTCTAAAAGGTAACACACCATCTGTATGATGCTTTATGTCACTATCATAATTTTAATTGCAGGGGCTGGCTGATGACCGGATGGGCAGTATCAAAACTCTTTGTACTTGCTTGGAAAATATTATAGCTCTGCTAAGATTTTCCCACCTCATAAATGAGATGTCATTGTCAGATCAGAACACTTCCCAGCTGTAGGTATATTTTCTGTGCTACCTCATATACCAAATTTTCTGCATTTTCTTATGATTTTCTAGTTTCTAAGAAGAAGAAATCCTGCTGTATAATACTCAATAAGCATGACGTAGGATATTCATGCTTTGTATAACTGATATAGCTATCTATTTTATATTTTCTTTGATATGTTAAGCCAATTGATTCAGTGAAATAGATTTAACAGACACTGAGTCTTTGAATTGTCTTGAGCATAGTTAATTTTACCATAACATATTTCTACTAAGAGTAGTCTTATTAATATTAAGGAGTGGGTGTTTGGAAGAATATGGAATAACTCTCCTGCAATGCTTAGAGAGCAGGAGAAAATATCTTCAGCCTACAGCTGTTTCAGATTAAATGTTGGACTTTTCCTGCATTCCAAAACAAAACCATTTTGAAGTGTGTTTTATTGACAAATGATCCTACAGATTTCCCACCCACGGATGCTTAAAAGCACAGAGGCAGGTACTGTGCAGCTTAGAAAAATAGTATGAAATAAAGTCAAAACTAAAAGCATTATCTGGATGGGACTGTGAAAATGCCTCCATTTGATAAAGAGATCAAGATGGCACTTGATGTAAAATCTGTACAGAGGCCATGTATTGTGCCTTCTCTGACCCATGCTCTCTGAAACCTTACATTTGAACAAGTCTACGTGCATAAGTAGATCCTCATTCCAACAGGACTTGGCCATTATGCTGTCTTGGCAATTTCTGCATTGGAAAATGCCCTGTCTTTTTAAGTTTCTTCCCCTATTTTCATTCCCAGGATGGCTCAGAAGAAGTATAAGATGTAGTTAATGAAAAATATAGTGTAATTGATGTTGGAAACTAAAATTATTCTATCACAGAAATACATAGAGAAAAAGCTGGAGACATGAAATCATACAGTTTCTTATGTTGTGAGATTTTACCATGTGATTTACTGCTTGGTAATGCTCTGGCAGTATATGTTAAGAGTTATCAGTTAGAGCTCATGTCATTGTGTTCTAATTTCGTTATTTATATGAAAATAAAAATAATTCTTTACTACATTAAAACAGCCACATGCAATAACAAAAATATATTCTACAAAAGAAACAATTGGTTGGAAATACTTCACAGTGGGAAATACTTCTCAGGGTGTATTCAGATTCTCAGTGTGTGTTTTCAGCTTGTGTCCTGTACTCAACATAACACTTTCATCATATCAAAAATTCTCATGACTGTGTGTCAAACATGTAAAACAGTTTCCAAAATAATTTCCTCTAGATACAACCACTGCCTTCAGCAAAAGTAAAAGTACTTATAGCTCACCTGAAAGTCCTTTAATATTTGATAGGAACAAATCACATCAGAAAATATCTGAAAAATATCATCACAGCTTTTCTATTTTCACTGTCTACTGAAGCTCAAATTTTAGACTGCATTTTTCTCTTCTAAAGACAGCTTTTGAGGGTCACATTTACAATGAATTGCAACTCAGTTTGTAGATATACCACAAAATAAAGGCTGAGATCACACAGTATTTCTGTTTGTGCTCATTTCATTTAACTACAATTCAGCTCGAGTAGCTACATCTTTGTCAAAGAAAAATCTCAACATTTATGTGATGCATGCAAGAGCAAGGACAACATGATAACACCCTCCAGTCTTCAACTAATGAAGTAAAAAATTTAAATTATCCTGCACTATCCTAATCAATTTTACTTGCTTCCAGCACTATCAAATAATTGCAATCTCTTAATTTCCCTTTTCCTTTTTCATGAGGAAACCTGCATAGAAACTTGCTTAGATAGAAATATAAGTAATGAGAATTTGCTTTTCATTTTTTCAAATCAGCATTAGACCTTTCAAACTGCTGAACAAGTTACTTGTGTTGTATTTAGTATACTGGAGGTGTGTTGCATCAAACATGACATGACATATTTGTCAGAGATTAAGTATTTTCTAATTTTTCTAATGTCTGTACATCTAGGTTAAATCTGAGTGCTTTTCTTAACTTTTAAAGATTTGATTCACCAAAAATAATTTATCTGTCGAATCTAGAGAGTATACTGAAAATCAACATGATTACAGATAGATAGCCAGCATACATTTGCAAGGGCCATCTATTCTGCAAGATTTCCCCCAGCCACCCTCCCAGGTGTAATCTCACAGTGGTACCATGTCTCATTATCTTCAATCACATCTGTTGACACTTACATTCCAAAAATAAAAAAATACCTCAACAGTGGAGGCAAAGAAGGTTCAGATTATGGATATTACAGCAGGTGCTGGGAAGCCCACTGAGAGAAAACAGTGTCAAACCTCTACAACATGAGCACACAGCTTGCTGTTGCTTAGAGTGAAGGCAATTTTATGGCAAAGCAAGGGCACAAGGGAACACATTCAAGAACAAATAAGTAGAAGGGAAACAGAACACAAAATAACACAGGCAACCCAAAAAGTAGGAAAACGGCCAAATATGCATTTTTACCATCTGGCCAAGAGCAAGGTGCCTGATGCCTTTCTTTACACATGGGATGCTGGCAAAATGAAAAATGCTCATAGTGTTTCATGCAGTAAGTAGAAAATACAGTTCCATTGTTCAGGGCTTTAAAATCACAGTAGAAAGGAAAAGATAAGTGATTCTTATTGCTACCTGCAATCAGTCAGATAGAGGCTGACTGCTTTAGTAAAACAATTTTCTAAGCTTCTTGAAATGCACAAATATGTTGGTGTTATTTGTGTGTATTTTATAGACAGCAGGTAGATGAAAAGTACATTGCAAATATAGAAAAATACCCCAACAAATTCTAGTGTAAAATAGCTTAAATTATGTTTGAAACAACTGCAACCAAGGGATAAATACTGTGCACCTGTACACCTTTTTCCTCAAAAAGGAAAATCCTGGAAAGAAAAGCCAGTTTCGCTCCAGAGGCTTGAGGAGGTCTCCAGAGTAGCTATTACCAGGCACATGAAAGTCTGGAAAAAGGCAATAAGTATTTACCAAGGGGAAACTGTGCTTGACCAACTTGATTGCTTTGTACAATGGAACAACTTGGTAAGGAGATGAAAGAAAGAATGAGGGATGACATGACCTCCCAATGTTATCTTTTGTTCTAAGATGGATTGCATGGAAAGACTGTAACCTGTATGAAAAACTGGTTAAATGGACTAGTTCAAAGGATGTTGGTTAATGGCAGTTATCAAGAGTGAGTCCCTCCAGACATGTTATAGGGTTCAATACTACTCAATAACTCTATAAAATGACCTCCATGACGGCAATGAATGAACTGTCATCTCATTTGCAAGCAATAGCAACCTGAGGGGAGAGTTATATAGTGGGAGTAGGAAAAAGTGGAAGACTGGGCCACCAGAAACCACACAAGGCTCAACAAAAGGAAATGTAGAAGTCTTGAATTTGGGTCAGATTAATCCCTAGTAGTTCATGGGAGATCTAATCGTAGTCTCCAGGACGTATGCTTCTTGTCATGTCCACAGTGACAGGACAAGAAGCAATTGACCAGAAGTCACTTGAGGGGAAATGCTTGAAGTGACAAGAGCTATATATAGTAAAACAGACAAAAAAAAAAAATCAAACCACTAAAACAAGACTGAGTACAATTAAATGTTAAGGTAAAATGCCCGGAGAAATGGTGTAATCTCCCCTCACAGGAAAGATTTAAGAATTTACTTGATGGAGCTGTGAATAACCTCACCAAAATTCCTGTTTTGAACAGAAAGCTTGTTTAGATGATCTTCAGAGGTCACTTTCAAACCTGACTTTTGTGTAATTCTGTGATTCTGAGCTTCTGCTGAGGCAACAACTTAAATGACAGGTACTGAGACAAGCCATCCTATTCTTCCTTCTCCCTCTCTAAATTTGACATCAAGAGCCCCCCACAAACATTCTGTATCATGCACTATCAATCTAACACCGAGATGTTTCCTTTTTCTCCTCATTCCTGAAACTGGAAATTTTAAGTTCTTTTTTCACCTATGAAGTCTCAAATCCTTCCTCTTGGCAGACTTTTATCAAACATGTATTACATTCCTTACTGTAGATGTCTCTCATCATCATTGAATCAACAGCAGGGAAGATACTTAGGGCATTTGGACATTTGATGTTAAACCTTTTTTCTGTAAGATTTCTTCACTTAAATTTCAGTAACATCTTCAAATTATGGTCTCAAGAAGCTTGAATCCTCTCTAAGCCATTTTCTAGCTAAAGAGGTTTTGTTACAGTCAATGAGCAGCATATCACGCTCAGACTTTATTAAAATATGCATTTCTTATTTTAGTATAAAACAGTTCTTTTAGTCTGATGTATACAATATTAACTATTGACTTTTTTTAGGTGAGAGTTTTTTGTTTTTTTTTATTTTTGGGGAGGGTGGGGAGGACAATAATTTTTTTATTTTATTTTTCAGAGAGAGTTCACATTTTGAAGCATTTCAGAATTGAGGCAAACTGATTTTATATAAAACTTGTGGGCAGCTATATGTTTCATCTTTATTTACAACACTAGTTTCATAGCAACTAATATAACTCAAGGGAAAAATACTGTTAGAATACTAAAAACAGATTAAAAGGAAGAGATAAACTAAAGGCCTAAACGAAATAAACATTACTATGAGATACTCTAAAGGCTTTATTATCACTTGTGAAAATGTCAGTGTTATTATGGGAACTTCAGGTTTTTGCATTTGACATGATTCAACTGTAATAAGTTCTGACTGAAAAATGAAAAGATCAACAGCAAAAAACCCAAGAAATTGTGAATCTTTTTTCTTTAAAAAGTAAAATTTCCTTTTCCTTTTATGTCATCCATCAGATTGAAAAAAGACTGAGAAATTCTGTCTCTCATGTCACATAGGATTCATTGTTGAAGAAAACAAGTCATAGAGTTTATGTAAACTTAATTTCAATTGTTATAAGGTTTTAAATTATCAGCGGGTGTATTTTTAGCAAAGATCCAATCACCATATAAAAAAAGTCTGCATAGTCTGCCTTTAAAGTTTAAAATCTTCTTTTTTGGCAATATCTGGCAGGGAAGCAAGGTCAAGATTTTGAATGCTACTTTGCAGCAGTAGAACACCTCAGAATATTATGTTCCCTAACCCAGCTTTTGAATACTTTATCTATGTGAAGACACTGTTGCATTTGCAGCACTATTTATTATATCTGAGAATTTTTGAAGATCTACAATGTATACCATCTAAGCTGCAACTTAGTGTGCCTCACAGTCACAGCTCTTTCCACTCTTATTCCCCTTCTGGATAGTCCTTTCTCTCATCTGTGCAGTGACAGGAACCAAATATGCCTACCACGGATAGACTTTTCACTGATTCTGATAAGATTTGTCAGACTGTGTGTAGTAGCTGCTAGGAAAAAAGGCTATTTCCTCAACATTAGATGACTACTTCGTCTGCACATCATCACAGCAGCAGAAAGCTGGTGTTCTGATCAGAGTAAAATGAGTTAGTGTATTGCTTTTTTTAAGGAAAGATAAGGCAGAATTCAGAGGTTCATCAGGAAGTCAATACTGTGTTGATATCTAAATGAGATTAAGGAGGTTTTATTGAAGAAATAGTTTATTTGCTTGTGTAAATGTAATGCAAAACAGAGCTGCTTCTTTCAGCTTTGGTTGAGTTCTGATTTATGTACCAAACCTAATATTTTGCTACTCACAGATTTACTTAAGTAGCTATAATTTCTCATCTCATCTTTTTGTTACAAAAATGATCAGTGGAAGCACAGAAATGCATATGCAAAGACAGAGAATCAGAGTCTACATACTATTATGATGAAATTGATGTAATGCTGACATACAGGTGAATCTTCCTTTTAATTCAATTGAAAATGTTGATCGAATATTTATTTCCTGTATGTTGTGATAGACTGCAAAAATGATTAAGAAGCTCAGTTGAGCCAAACTGACAAACACTACATAAACCTAATGACTTATTTTCCATAGTACTATCCCCAAAATTTCCCAGCTAAATGTAGATCTAAAATATACAAGGGGGTCTGAATCTGTTGACAACACTGTCAAAAAATGATATTATAGTTTATCACTTATGGAGTTATTTCTTATTATTTTTATGCAATTCTTATTCATTAATTCTTATGCAATTTGCTTAAAAATGTTAATTTTAAGTCTTATTTCTCTAGAGCTACAGCCAGTGCCATCTGCTGCGGCCAGATCAGAGGATGAAACATACAAACGTCAGTGCCTCTTCTGCCATTCCTCAAGAGATCAAGACTCTCTTCTCACTCAGATTTCACAGCCCATATCCTCCTAGATTTTATCTAGTATCTGACCCTTCCATGTTTCCACATCACTGGACTGACATACACTCTGTAATGAATTGACTATGGTTATGAGCTTGGATAAACAATGGAAAGCACAAACCTTTAGTAAGCAATTGCTGCTTCAGAGTAACATACAGTACTTTCTATCAGAGAGAGACAATTTTCTGACTGATTGGAAGAGATATGAGAGAAAAATCTGAAGGCCTGTCACATCTGCACATATTCTTCCTTAATTGTTCATGTACAGTTTAACATCCACATGTATCTTTCAGTGCCTCAGTTCACAGAGCTAGGGTAAATTGGTTAACTCAGTTCCTTTTTAAGTAGAATAGCACACTTGAGATTTTTGCAAAGGGAAATAGTGCTATTTATGTAAGACTTCTTATCTTAGCAAACTAAATGTATTCTCCAAATGCTTTCTTCGTTCATGCAATAAAATTGCTGCCTATGTGATTGTCCTTTTGTGCAAAATTGAGTTTCACATTTGCTACTGTAGGAATCTTGCTGATAAGGTAGTGGCTGTGCTTATATTATAAAACTGCCTTTTCATGGTATTTATATAAATTTAAAATTCCAAACTCAGTCAGTAGAAAAACATCTTTTCCTGTCAAAAAGTCTGGGCCATACCTCACAGACTACGTCTTATCACTTTTTTAAGTCACCAAGAATGCTAAGGAGTTCCTCATGTGTAGGCAATTGTGAAATAGAAATGGGATGTTTCCTCAAGGAATGTCTAGGAAAAGACAATTGTAGCCAAAGCATGTCTTTTGAAAAGTAGTTTCCAGAAATATGGAGGATGTCTTTTGTTGCAAATATTCTCTAAAAATGAATAATATAATTTACAGGATTGCAACTTCAGGATTCCATTACATTTTCTTATTAATCACAAACCCAAAATACTATAAAAAGTGAGTTGTTTTTTCTTTTTTCTTCAGGTTTATTCAGTATTGCATCTTCTTTTGTTTTTTTTATCTTTAAGGAAATTTAAATTATGTGTCTGTTTTTCTTTTTCAAGCTTATTTCAGACAATTTATAAACTGTAGAGCGCAAAAATTTTGTACAATAAATATACAGCATCTGCTGATACAAATCCCCATTTGGGTCTTTACAATGATCAAATATTTGCTACATTGTCACTGGAATATCTCTTGTGGTGGGTTTTGAATGGATTTGGCAAGGTGTGATTGCATAAAGACATGGATTTTATATAGGCATTATATCACTTGGACACTATGCTGCATTTAAAGAATCTCCACAGACTCAAATCTGCTTTATGAGATGCAAAGGAAAAATCTAAGGAAGAATATATGATAAATAGTCAGCTTGATTATTGGTAGGTCTTGACTTCAGAAGCAATCCTATCAAACTCAGCAAAGTTGTGATGTCTGTCCATGTACAGGACTGGTAGTCTTAAGAAATACTAGGAAATACTAGGAAATAAATACTAGGAAATACTGCTTACAAATACTGGAAATACTAGGAAAGTATTCCTTACCTTTTATCGCAGTCACAACAAATAATCTGTCTGTCCAGGATACTTGAGATAAATAATAACAAGAGAAACTGCCATTTGAACCAAATTTTGACACTCTAATTATAGATAATCATAAAGCAAGGAGCCAGACAGCTATCCATGTAAGGAACTTTCATTAACTCTAGTATTAGTCACATTTTTTTCCCCAGTACAAGAACCTGCTTTAATTCATACAAATCCAGAATGCTGTGGGCATTCTTAGTGAGGAGGATTGAAGCAGATTTTCTTGTTTTTACAGATCATACTTAGACTATGTATTTGAAGTTCTCTAATGAAGGCAGTTAATAAGGTTAGTAGAAAAAGGGAAAATTACAGCCTTTTCTGGTGAATCATCCAGAGACAGAGGCTAATACAGGTGTTCTAAATTTCTTTCTGAAAAGATTGGTTTTCTCTGTTGCATAGGTAAGAAAACAAGGAGTGCCCTCTAGAAGGCACCCTGCGCCACTGCTGTTGAGCAGAATTATGCATGGTGACAGTGGACCAAATATTCATTTAATAAATCACACTCTTCCTCACAAGATAAAGACAATTTAATGGAAAATATAATCATGGATGTCTTTCAATTATTTGGGTTGGAATAGGACTCAGCAAATCTTGGTTATATACAAGAAGAACTTACTGTATTCTGACAAAGTAAAGCAATTTCAATATAAATATATCAAAAGGCAGGGGGTGGGGACAGGCAGTACTGATCTTCTGCAGAGCATAAGGAAAACTAGGAATAAAAATATGTGAGAAACCATTACAGTAGGCAATATAGACAGGGAACCTGAAATAATTGACCCAGAAACTAAAATATGATAATAATTTAAAAAATGCTGTATAATCAAATATTTGTGTATTATGAAGTAAAGAAAGTCGGGTATATGGATGTGTAGCTAGCCCATGTAGGTTTGGTCCTGATTCTTCATTCATGTAACATTCATAACTGAAAATAAATGATGCAAAGAAGCTGTACCCTGCTATTACAAAAAGGAAGTATCTTTTGGTGTCACTTTTGTTGAAGGTTTAGTGAAAAGATTACTGTAGGAATAATGTATATATAAATAATCTAATCATTTTAATGTTTATGACAGAAAGCTGTCAGATAATCAACATTTACAGTGTACACCTTCTTTGAAACTACTTAGCTTTATAATGTAAAAAACATTCAGTATTCAAAAAATAGTTTGTGCATAAATATGGAGTTTTGTATTCGGGTCAAATATTTTATGTTTATTGGCTTAGAAAATCCCAAATTGACTGCAGATTCATTTTTCATTTTTCTCTTTTTGAAGGAAACTCTGATGTTAGTCTCAATTGCTGTAGCTAGGAGGCAGAGACACAGTCTGACATAATGGTGCCAATATTCAGAAGACAGTTAAGAGTTCATGTCACTGGCTTTTACAATTATCAAATTGTTTGATGATCTAATGAATCAATTTCAAGTATAAAACATCAAGGACCAACAATCAGATTTTCTATTTTTAGAACAACGGGCTTTTGATTAAAAAAAACCAAACCTATGCAACAAATAGCTTAGCCCTTGCCAAAATTTTCCTTTCAAGAAAAAAAAAGATAAAAATTTAAAAGTAGTGACATATGATGTCAATAAATCGTAGATTGTCATTCAAGTCATTCTCTCCAATATGCCACTGAAGCCCTCTTAATTTTATTGACATTTAAATGGTGAGGGTGAAAACATGGAAGCAATGATGAGCAGTGGGGAAGGAATGGGAGTTCAACTTGTCAACATCAATGATGATATATGGCCTTAAGCACCGTAGGGTACTTTTCAGAGTTACTGAATAATGTAATCTCTTTCAGGGATTTTTTAAAAAATCATAAAATTAAAACATTCTTTTGATGACTTTCTCTAAATCAATTGATAATGTAGAAATCCTGGCCAAATAAGAACCAGAGATAGGATTCATCTGAGCAGACACCTTAAATCTGTATGTATGTGTGTCATTCTATGTTCCCTTCACTGCCAATGGAAAGGTCATGTCTCAGTATATTTTCTCAGAAAAAAAAAAAATAAAACTTTTCTAATAAAAAGCTTCAAAATTGAAAAAAGAAAAATTCTGCATTCTTTAAGGAGGAAATCAAAAGCATTTATCTTACATATAAAAACACTGTAGATGGAGGGATGGAATCTACATCACTTCAACATGTATGAATCCATTTCTGATTTTTTACTGCTCTTTACATGCACATTTTAATTTTGTTATGGCACAATTGCTGTCAAAATTTCTCTCTTCAAATTTCATATCTGGTTCACATTTAAAAATTGTTTTAAATTACTTTTAAAAGTTTCTAGTAAAATCTTCAACATGAGTGATTAGTTATAATACCTCAGGTCATCCTCTCCTTCTTTCAAATCCAAATTATAAAACTGATATTTTCTTGAATTTTGGGGGATTTCTAAGAAGAGTGAGAATTTTAGGGAGATCTTTATCCTTCAATTATGTTATCTATGGAGCTAATTATGATAGTGACTCTCATTGCTTTGACTTCAGAACTTAAAATTTGCAGTAGGCACTTATATTTCTGTAATATAAAGTTATCTCTACTGAGGAGATGGACAAAGAAAAGCATAGGAATAAAAGGGAATTGGCACACAATATTAGGTTTTTCTTATTTATTCAGGCATTACTTTAAGTCTTTTAAATTTTCTTTTGCTAAAAAACAATAAAAAATCCCCAGTACACGTAACTCGTATAAATATATATTCAAAATAAAGTAATGGTGGCTTGCTTCAAGAAATAAAGCACAGATGAGAATAGACTTTACCAACACTGTACCCACTTAATGCAATTTTTCTTCTAGATTTTTTTTTAAAGAAAAGAAGTCATTAACCACATTAATATTCAGTACTGCTCTGTCACAGGGCAGATGTTTATCTGCATGCTTCATTGCATTGTGAACAATGTGACCCATGCAATTGCCTTTCATGATGTGGAAATGCTTTCTATGCAGAAATATACACACATAGCATTTCCCAAAACTTTACAGCAACATTCTGCTTCATAAATACTAACATTTCAAGCTTATTTTTCCTCCATTCCATCATTGCTCCATTTTCTACACACAACTACATAGATTTCACTTAATTCAGCTGAGGATCCTGTGTCTGAGTCTTAAAATTATTTCTACATCTTTGCTTATTCAAAAGTGAAAAAGTTTTGATTTGTGCTGTATTTATCCTTCATTAGATCAGGTTAATATTTATATTTTTCCTTAGTAATCACAGAGAACAAAAATAAGCTCACTGTAAAGCAGAGATAAAATATGTCAGATGAATGCTTATAGCCTAGAAGTGTCTTTTTTCCCCCTCTGACTAGAAAGGATTCAGCAATTATATATGAAGTAGATATGTAGATGCATGGAAATGTGGATGTGCAGTGTCCTGGTTTTAAGTCTTTCACTATTAGTTGACAAGAGCAAGAAGCAAGCAAGACGAAAAAGAAAGAAAATATTAAATACAAAAATATATAAAAGAAATACGCTGCCCTTCTCATTCATCTGAAATGAATAATGAGCTCAAAGCCATGAACAGGATCAGCATTCAGTAATGCTCTGAGGACACACAAAAGACAGAAGTGAGGTTTATCTCTTCACAGGTAAGATTTACCTCTACAATAAAATCTTCAGCTTATAATACTTAATCAAAATGTAAACTCCTTTGCAAAGCAAGAGCTCGGTACTAATCTGCTAAAGCAACGCAGCGTGAACTGTACTTCAAGTACAACAGTGCCACTTATTTTCCTGCAGAATATCAAAAACACTCACAAAGCTATCTCTGCAGGGAACTGCTGTTTCATTTTCCTGCAAGCTGACAATGGGGATCCAGACAAGATACCCTCTTATAAGTAATGTGGGAATTTGATGAATATGTGAATACAAAAGGAGTAACAGGCTGATTTGCACACACTCAGCTAAGTTATGAAAATACCTACTAAATGAATAGTACATCCTATGTGAACAATATTTGACTTATACAGGAGGCTTGTTGCATTTCTGAATTAGAATGGAGTACAGATAAGGATATATGGGGCTGATCAGAGCATTTCTAGAGTACAAAGGCTCTTGAATTTTTGAACAATATTTCCTTCCAGTAAAAATGGAAGTACTGAAGATTGTAATTAGGACAAGAACCTACAAGATGAGACAGAATGCTGAGTAAAGCACTGGATTTCCATTCCAGGAACAAAATGAAAGCAAAATACGCAGAACTGAGACACAGGAAGGGATTTTTTTTTTTTTTAATAACATGGATGATAATAAGAAAATAGAAATATGTCACGAATTATCAACTTTCTGAGTTCACTCTGACAAGACTAGGATTTTCTAGCTGCTGGCCCTGGTAGGAAATGTAATCTTTACCTATAATCAGTTTTCAATTGCTATATTATGCAGTTAAATTATGCAATACCTGTTAAAACAGGACATTTATAAAGATGAATTTAAAAGCTCTTGTGTATATTTTTCATTTTTAGTGCTAAAATTTTTATTTGATACATTCTCATTTTAGGTACTAAAGCCTCCTTACATTTCACATAAAAAACCTATACAAGTGTTAGGATTTAAAAAAATAATAAAAAAAAAAGTTTTAAATGATGAATCAGAATCCACTTGGATAGAATTTAGAATTGATACAGTGAAAAAAGCAAATCAAATCAATTATGTGAAAAGAGAGTCTCAAGCTCCTAGACATGACATGTCAAAGTGTTCTAAAAACAGAATTGGAAAAGGATGGTGCAGATACCCAAGACCAGACAGGAAATCAGGGCAGATGATTTTAAGAAATTGTCAACACTTTTCCCGAGCTGAAGTTAACAAGCTTGATTTTACAGAAGGTAATCAATAAATGAATGGGGTTACAAAAGCAGTTCAGAGCACAGAACAATGGATCTTTATTCTAGAGAAGGGGTAGCCAAGAGAAAAAGAAGCAAGCCTTTTTATTAGACCTGGATTTCAAAGCTGTCATGGACAATGGCATGCGAATGACCTGCAGTTTAGTGTCATGAAGTGCTGGGTTCTACTCATGTAGAAATTCTTTCCTCAGCATTATGTATGAGGATTTGATCATTATTTCTTGGGGACCACACTGAGCAGTAAATAGCGTGAGAATTCACCACCACTTGCTTCCTCATTCAGAGTCCACACAATATGTTTTAACAATTTATAGCTGCCTTGTTATATAATTGGCCAATTTTTTTTTTTCCTACTATGAATGATGATTTATATTAAAGATTACAAAAACAGTATATGTTAGGAACTTCAATCCCAAACCACTAACAATTTCATGGCCTGGATCCTTTTAATTATTCAACCAATTGTACTATAATGTCTATAAAATAATCCAGGGATTTTTTTATAGTGGTTAAGATTCTTATCCTTTGCATCTTTTCACATTTTTTGAAGTCCACTGAATTCAGTAGAAATATGAATCTAGTACAATTGGGAGAAAAACTACATTTCTTGGATCACAACATTATGTCATATTTAGTAAGTCTACTAATTTGAATAATGGTAGAAAAAATACAAAATGTCAGGATCACATAGTAAAATTAGAGAATATTTTCATTCTAAATTAGTGGCAGTCAATGGTCTAAAAAGTAAAAAAATAGAAGAAACCGGGGCATTGGAAAAATCCAGGGTCAGGTATTCTGTTGGCTATGTGATATTTTATTAAGGGATGTGGCTGCAACTGATCATAGATGGAATCCTATATAAGGTGGCAAAATTTTCATAGTACACTTCTATTACTGACCACTGTCTCCAGATGTCCTTGCACAGAGAATGAAGTTATGGCTGTGGCATAAGTGATCCTTTCAGTTGTGCCTGCTAGTGTCGCTTTATTGAGCCATTCCAGTTCTATTAAATTTTGCAGTTATAATATAGTATCTTCATTGTAACATTCTAGCAATGGTAAAATAATTTATCATACTGTTCTAAAGGAGGTCAATGTTTATACTGGACTTATCTTAATCAAACAAATTAAACTTAAAAGAAAAGGCTTTTCATGCGATACTCCAGAACACATGTTGTGACTCTAGGGGATGATGAAGTGTAGTAACTGAACTCAATGTTCCTTGAGTCCCTTCTAACTCCACTTTTTCTGTGATTCTGTAGAAATTGAATCTTTTTCTGTAGAAATGAAAGATTCTTTTTCTGTGAAGTTGAAATGTCAAAAAACTCACAATTCTATCAGGCACCAGATCTCTAATAGAAAATTCAAAACTGTGTGTATTATCAGAGTCTAAATCTTCAGTAATTCAAAGTGGATCCATAGTGAACAAAAAAAAAGGCAGACCTTAGAATAGTGTAATCTCTTTTTTAATACATCTGTATTTACTCGATAAATATATCCAATATATAGATAATAATTCTTCAACTGTAGAATTTGACTGACATACCTAAAAATAAATTATATAATAATTATGGGATATCTTAAATTTTTTTTGTAATAGTAATCAAAGTACTTTTAATTATGCTGACACAATTAAAGAAGAAATCTAATGCATGCAGATCCATGCAAATTTTTTCACAACAGGTTCTCATTAATTTTAGAAGGACTTAACACATCTGTATGTCCCAGTTGTCTGAACTTCAGGACTGCTACATTTTCTTTGCTATTCTTCACTTTTCACTTGATTGTCATATCTTTATGAGATTTATAATATGATATGGATTTTTGGCTTTCAGTTTGTAATGAAAACATTTATTCTTGTCTAGTTGGACGTTGAGACCTGTGTGGTTTGGCAGAGGCAATGGTCTGAATAGATTTAATCAGATTTAACCAGTCAGTTTCCTTTGGTTAACAAGAAAAGGACAGAGAATCAATCCATGAAAACAAAGAAATCATATAAATTTTAAATGGAGTATATTAGAGGCAGAAACTTTTACATAATTACCATAAAAATAAAATTGCTTGTCCAAAAGTGCTCTTAGTTCTGATCTAAACTAATGAAAGATCATGCTGAAATTTATCACAAAAACCTATTTTCTTGCAGCACCCTCTGCTGCATTTGACATTTAAAAGATGAATCTCACAGAAGGATGTCATTTTCTAATGCAGATATCCTTCCATGTGTCAAATTGTACCTGTTAATTAAAGACAAGTTTCAGTAGTATAAGAAATATAATTCAAGATTTTCGTGCTTTTCTTTATAGAACATGACCTATTGTATGCAACTTAGATAAAGTGCTGGACTCAGGTGTATACTACTACTGATATAGGGTGTCATGGGTAGGTATATATCTCTGGTGTTGGTGTTATCCTCATAGGGAGAAATTCTGTATGCAGATGCTCCTTTTTGTTACTGTTATGAGGTAACAGGGAGCAGCAGCAGAAAATATATATTGTCTGTTAAGAATTAAACAAGCCCATGATTAGGAATTCATAGGGAAAGCATTCATCATCCTCTAAGTCTGGGGTTTTGATTTGCATATAATAGTTTATTTAAAGTTCAGGAAATATGAGTTCTGTTGTGAGGAAACTTTTAGGAAAAACTGTAATTCTGATGAGCCTGCTATTGTTTTCTATTGCAAAATCAGTAATATGTCATTTAGAGACTTCCTTAATTCTTACTTGTAGAATGATAGAGGTGTGTGAATTCCAGCCACAATATTTTCCTCCTGTCTTGCTTAGAAACCTATTTACACAACTAGATTAAAAAAAAAATGTAATATGTTATATATGTTAATATGGAGTTTCTCAAGGAACCTTTAGATGTGGATCCTGATTCATTCTTTTTATTTGTAAAGTTGAAAGAATTTCTTCTCATGAGGAATTCTGGTCTTTACCACAGTAAAAGGTCTATTGCTGTTACATACAGTGTAAGTCAGAATAATAAAAATTTATTTAAAACAAAAGTTTGGAATTCAGGTCTTAAACACATTACTCAGAGTATTAAAAATATCAAAAAAAGATTTAAAGTGTAAATACTTTAGTATATATACCTGATTCTGTATATGAACAATATTAGCATGTACTTCACAGAGCTGTATAAATCAGTGCATGGCTCAGAAATAAAGTCTTACTTGCAGTGACAGATACATAACAAAGCTGGACTTGTGGGAGGTGGGAAGTTAACTAGTTTTAGTTCTGTTTAGAAAAATCTGACAGATTGAGACCATATTTTTTATACTCAAGTAGTAAAGGTCCCTTTCACCACAAGGCTTTTGACTCTGTTCTTACCAGCACAAAGAGTTCTGAAAAAGAAGAAATCCAGACCAAAACTGTTCATAGTCTCCATTATAGCCTGTTATGACTTTATGTTTTATTAGATTCAACGAGGTCACTGATGCATCAGAAGGTACATTTCTATGATGCAATTTACTGTATTGGAGGAACAGCTGAGCAACCTCTGGAAAGTGGAGTAATGGGTACGAAGAAGAGAATAACCAAGTTAGTATTGTTCTTTTCTTTGTTTAATTTTTACAATGGTGTTGATGCTGTTGCCCAATTATTCTAGACATCTCTGGTGATATCTCTTGTTGTACCCGATAATTTAGCATTTCAAAAATACCACTGATTACACTGCATGTTGGCAGGGGACATGTTCTAAGGGAATCATGCTTTAAAACTATATTTGCCATAAATAGCACTGCCACTATGATCAGGAGTATTTCTGTCACTACAGTTCAACAAAATTAGGAATTTTTGTCTCTGTGATATGAATAAGGATTCAGGAAAGAGTTCCTGTCAGTATTTTGCACTTAGCAGTTTGCAGATGTAAAAGGAAAGGGCTTGGCTGCTGAAATGAATCAAGCCTGAAGGGATGGATGTTGGTGCTGATGTGCTCCACACCGCAAGAATGTTGGGAGGGGGCCAAAAAACCTGTCTGTTGATCTCACATAGGGTGACCTGATCCAAGGGACTGGCTCAAGCTTTGCTGACAATAGAGTTTGCAAAGTTCACTAAAACAAACTTTTTCCAAAGCAGAGTCTCCACCTTCAGCAAACATTGCCAGGTAAAAGAGGAAACCAGCTTGGTTGCCCTGATCTTTTCAAGAGACCAGCAACTTCTGACTGCCCCAAAATTCTGGTTCAAGCCATGCCAGTCTGAAAGGGACGGTAAAAATTTGGGGGAGAGAGAGATATGGAATACAATAGTATGGTGAGATAACCATGATGCTTGTGGTTTGGGTGATGATTTTTTTTTGTTTTGTTTGTTTGTTTTCCCCTAATGATTTCCAAGATTATGTATTCTTAGTTTGAGTCTTACTTGCAAAATATTGTTTCAACAGTAACAATGGATTAGATTTTTCTTCATAAGTTTTTTTCATAATTAGAGACATTTTTTTAATTTTAAATTAGGAAATTATCAGATAGTACAAGGTGAAAGGAGCAGACAACTCCCCCCTCACAGAAATCCAGTAATACTACTGAAATACAGCAAGAAACAGCAATTTTGTGATTACAACATTTAATATAAAACATAATACTGTCAAATGTTTCCTTTTTGCTTCTATCATTCTTTTTGACTGGTGTTTGATGACATTTCAATAACATGTTTCATTAGATAATTTTCTGCATTGTATACTAATACACTAATTTCTTTATAAATGCCACTTAGTATGTATTAATCTCATGAACACAGCACATTTATAAAATATGGGTAAAATCTTGTGACACTAGCTTAATTCTGCAATAAACCCATTATTAAAATGATATTAAAAACATTATCACTGAAAGCTGACAAAAATTGTTTTCCTCTTCCTGGATTAGAAACGTAAAGAACACTTGGTGAGTGCCTCCAGGCTTGTGACTGGGGGTTCCTGCATGCCACTGTACAAGTGACCTAACAAAGAGATTAAAGTCATGCTTCTACAGTATTTCTAGTCTTATGATCTTACATGCTTAACTCTGTAATTAGAGGATTTCAAAGGAGAATGCCAAGAGTGCTTCCTGCTTTAGCACCTTACTTGTTCTGTAGCCATACAATTCAAGTGTACTTGCAGAAATATACACGTATTAATGTGGTTTAATTTATTTCTGATCAAAATCCAAGCAATGGACATAAACCCATGAATACACAATATGTTGTAATTATGATACATTTTACATTCCAGGAAACTACCAAAGAAAGAACACTGTTCAAATTATTGAGGATTTTTTTATCTTTTCTCATAAAATTTGTAAGGCATAAGAAGAGAGTCTATAGATTTCATTTCTTATCTCTCAGAGTTATTGATGTATTTTCAGGCTCAAGTGCCAGTGTGTCACCTGCGAGTGACTGCTCAGCCACTGACACCAGTGTGAGAGTTCCCAGCAGGGCTGGGGTCTCAGGGTTTTCTCTTCTCTCTTAAGGCAAAGTAAAGCCACACATTCACCCTGGCTCATAAAGAATTGCAGTGGAAACACCTTTGCAGCAGGGCTGTGAAGCCTGGGCAGGAAAGCCATCACAGGCACACTCTGACACGGGTGATGGCCAGAAGTCAGGCAGTGTTAAAAAGCAAGCCTGAGTCTGGTGTGGGAAAGGAGGAACCACTGCTCGTTCAGAGACTCTGTGCATCTTTAAAGGTGCTGTAGAAGCTCTTTTCATAATTTTCACATTTATTTTGCACACAAAAATCCACCGGAAGGGAACTTCCAGGTGACCCTGTGGCTAAAGCCTTGCACCCTCTAGTCCCCTGTCCTTGCCGAGGGCCTGCTCAGCAGAAACCAGCTGTGGGCATCACTTCTGGAGTGAATACAACTACAGTCACAAAATGCTTTGAGCTGGGAGGGACCTTATAGCTCACCTAGGTGAAGCTCATTATCTTCTGCTCTTGCTCCCCCTTTCTGACAGGTGCTTCCTATTTTTTTCTCTTGTTAAATAAAATTAACTAATGAAAATTTCACAATTTCATCAATGAAAACCATTTCTGTTCTTCCAGAATAAACTAAGGCATTAAATCTTTGAACTGATTACTGTTGAGTCTTGAAAATAATGTCAGTATAGTAAAGTTTACCTGAAATTAAGCTTGATAAAAAGCAAACTGATCATGTTCATTTGCTCATTGCTTACAATACAATATTTTTTAGCAACTTCCTCCACAGACTTTCTGATTTTTAATAACATAACATTAAAAATTAATAAAATCATAAATAAATTCTCATAGTCTTTTGAGAACAATTGAATGTTCAGTAAGACAATCAAAAGTTGTTTTCTCATACTAAGCATTTTATACTTTTGTTATTCTCAGGTCTGTGTATCTCAAGCCATTTACAATTAGTCAAGAGTCACATATTTTTCTTCATTTTAATAACAGAAGCTGTTTTACTCAACTACTGCAACTAACTCATCCATTCTACAATCATCTGCTATAGAAATTGTAAGAGCAAAGAGTGGATGGAATATTTCTCTCCAGCATCCTTCACAACTTTCAATCATTTTTGTATAATTTTTCATTAAGTTCTTTGCCCGTATTAAGCCATATTATAGATCTACTCTTCATCCACTAATTCTCCTCTGTGCACTCCTTTCTTCTCTTAATTATTCTCCTATCTGCATAGTTTTGTTGGATATGATAATTAACTGCAAAGTCATTGGCTCTATTTGTTCCTTTGTTGCCCCTATTCTCAAAAATCTTTGTAGGCACCTTACTAAGTGCTTCAGGCAATTTACCTTGAAATATTTTTAACATACTTAATAACATTTTGAATTAAAATACCTATTTGGAAGGTTGTTTTATAAATCACATTAAAATAAGCAAAAGTTTCACAAATATATTTTCTGAGTAAATTACCATCTATACCCAATTTTCCATTCTCTCTAAAAATGTTAATATCATGTTTTGTTATAAGGTTTTGGGGTGTTTCTCTAGTTTTCTTTCATTATACTTTTTTATACTTCAATATCGACTGTGGAAAGTAGGAAAAAAATGAAGAAATAAAACAAGCAAAAATCAAAACAACCACAATCAAAAAAACAGCTACAAAGAAACAAAGAAGAATGAAAAATGAAGGAGAGACTAATATTTAAGCAAAATATAATACTATTATACTTCTTATTTTAGCTTGAAGTTTCACTGTCAAGAATAAATACTTGTGAAAGATGAAGTCATTTTTAACAGCTTCATTATGCATTTCATTTGGAACCACTTTTTGCATTCCCTTTTCCATTTATACCCAAAGTCATGAAATCATAAAAGGGAACTTTATCATTTTAAAGAAGCATTTGAGTAGAAAAATATTTGTTCTTTTTCAGTTTGCTGAGTATTTGTAATTGACTAAAAAATGCAGTTGCCTGTCTCAAAACACTGTCAAGGCCATAGAAGAAACTTGCCATAAGATAAGCCACCACAGCAGGAATTTGAGATAAGCATAGAAGAGAGGAATTTGAAATATAAATAGTAAAATCCGTAACTGATTCTGACTTCAGCAGATGTTCTCTTTGCACCTTAACTCAGGCAGAGGCATCTCCTAACAACTGGATCTTAACAGTATTGGTCAGTCCCGTACTTCTTGTATAAGAAAGACACTTTGAAGAAGAGCAAAGGACATGACAGCGAAGCCAGTAGTAGTGTTCCAGAGCAGTGCACGAGGAAGGAAAGGAACGAGAGGTTTTCAGTCTTCTCGAGATGGGAATGGGAGTGTGACAGGCCACAGTCCAAGCAGACAGGAAAAGCATCCAAAGGAGAAAAACAGCAATCACTCAGCAGGAGATGCTGAAAAGGTGTCTTGGAGTGATACAGCATGAATACAGGGCTTTAAGTCTCTATTTGTACTGCCTAAAGCAAAGCAGAAAGCTGAAGCAACTGTTCCTTCCCCACAGCTGGTCTTCAAAATATGCCCCATGAGCAGCCTATATTTAAGCCAAGCTTGCTAGCTTGGTGTGCCAGAAATCCTTTCTTTTCAAGGGAGACTTTGTAACTTTGTAAGTCTGTGGTTAACTAAAAGGCTTATTCCTAAAGAAAAGGCTCAAAGTTCTATTTTGCTGTTCTGACTTATTATAAAAGCCAGACTTCAGTAGAAACCATAGCAATTGTGATTTCTTTCCATTTCTTTCAAATCTTTTTCAAGACTTTGGATCTGCTAGGGAACTATAAAACTTAGAGACTGTTCAAACTAGAGCTTTTTTCATCAGGCTATCATGTAAGAAAAGTTTAATTTTGGAAGAGACATGTTGTTTTTGCTTCCTTGGGGTGAGAAATATATTGACTCAACAGAGACTCATTCTGTATTACTGAAGAGCCCTCAGTGTGAAGGTAAATATCTCAAACAAAGCAAAAGCTGACTGATATCCATTTCAGATAGTCAGTAACCTTATACACTAAGGTTGTAGAAGGTGTTTTCAGCTTGTTTAATACCTATAGATACTTTTTTTCTTTGGAAAATGTAAATTAAAGAAAAAATTTCCTTTCAAACCTTGAGGTGTGGAGTGGGGATGTTTCCCCAAAATCTTCTTTATGGTAAGCAACTGTCAAATTTTTATCAATCTTGGGGGGCAAATTTTTGAACTTTTGACTGGTTTTCAAAATTCAGTAGCTATTTAGGAAATGTTAAAACAGAATAACGGAGGAACTACATATCAGAATCTCAATAGTAATATATAGGATTTAGTGATCTCTAAATCTTTATCTATTTTAGTCATCAGCACATTTAAGCAGTGGTTTTTTTCTACACCACAATATGGGGATAAGAAAGCAGCATTTAAAATATCTTACTAAATTAAATACATTTAAATTAAATAAGGGCCAGGAAAATATTGCAAATGTAATCTAAATTAAGATGAGCATCACCATAGCTTTGCTGAATAAAAAAAAAAAAAAAAAAGAAAGAAAGAAAGAAAGACGAAATGTAGATCCAATGTTTTAATTCAAAAGAGAATTTTATTTTAATTATGGCATTTTATTTCTTTCCCTCAACATATTCTGTTACTTTAAGCTTGTTAGTTTCATAGTTTTATTCTTTCTGGGTTTTTTCATGATAGAATTCTAGTTTACTTTCTGAGTACAGTAACTTGTATTTTCTGCATAGTCTATTCCAAGTCCCTAGGAAAATATTTTTCTCTGCACTTTTTTAGTTTTGGCTATAAATCTGCTTCCTGCTGGAAGTAGTCTCCCTTATAATTTCAAGAATTTCTCACTTTTTCTCAATGTTGTAAGAATCTTTTATTTTGGTCATAGCAAGGTTAAGGAAATAAATGTGCAAAATGAGAGTTACATGTAAGATAATATTTAATATTGCATGAACTAAAGGTGAAGACTGGGTTTGTTAAGTCTACTTTCTTTTCAGCAGCTCTCTCAAATGCAAGACAAAATTTTCACAAGTACCAAAAAGTGGTATAAAGTATCGATAAGTATTTTTTTCATACAGATACAAATCTCATTTGTTCCCACAATACTGTCTCAGAAAGTGGTTTTACAACCTCTATTCTATTTCAGAGGTAGAAGGAGTGAGAAAGTTCTCATTAAAAAGTAGGTTTTAATGCACAGCAAGAAAATAACCGTGGTTCAGACACGTGATTTAGCATCATTTTTGACAGCTCATTGCCTCCATATTCTGAGTCAACTCCCTTGTGCCTTCCTACCATCAGCATTAGAAGTATTCACTGTGCTGAAAATGCCACATATAATTAGTGATAAAAAGTATTTATTTAAAAGAAAAAGTGATGAAATAAGGTGAAATGAGTTACACTCTGCACAGTTCACTTTGAAATAGAATGAGACAATGAGCCCTTCCACACCTACCTTTCTCACCTTTGCCAAACTTTGGAAAAAAATGTGAAGATAACTCTTTTAGCTTATAGATAAAATTGTAAAACAATGTTCAGCTCCAGTGATTTCTTTTGTTAGCAAAAAATAATTTTCTCTTGAAGTGCAATTTCTTTCTTTTTTCCCCAGAACTCAAGCTATTACCTCATCTGTTGAGCTATGTCCAGGGGCTTCTTTCATAATTTTCTTGCATTATTCATGCATGAGCCTAAAGCTGCATTTTAATATTTATATACTATAGGAAGAACTTGTGTCTCAGTCTGCCATAGATGAAGTGCAGAACCCAGTATGAAGCATGGATCAGCAATCAAGGCAAAGAACAAAATGATGTAGGGAACTAATTGTTAGGGATTAATTATTTTGGTGTAAAGAAATGCCTCGATACTTAATTATGGTACTCATACACAATTCCATTGAAACTAATAGAAAAAAATTCTGAAAAGAGAAGTAAGTTCAATAAGAATTTTTGTGTCTGATTCTCCCAACACCATCTAAATTTAAGGTATTTAAAATCCCATGCTTCTGCTGAGATTTAAAGTTCCCTGAACATTTAATGCTAAGCTTTTTATCATGTTCAGAAGTATCTGGTTTTGGAGGGTGGGAGGAAGGTAGAAAAACTCATGTGCCTCCTAAACTAAAAATCATATTTAGGTAAACAGATACTCTTAGGTCCTTGGAGGGGCCCAGTCATGCCCAGAGTGAGACTAAGAAAAGTCAAATCAGATTAGATAATTTCTACTGTCTAATCATGGTTCTCTTCAGCCCATTGCTTTAACCATGAGGATACTCTGACTTTTTCACAAATGTACATATTTTTAATTTGGTCCAGTACATAACCAATAGTAACTAAACTGAAGAGTTTTCCTTGCAGAAAGGATTATTTTTTAAAATTCTCCTGGGCCAATCTTAAATCACCACCTGATTGTAGAGGAATATCATCAATATTTCCAGAAACAAAATAGATAAATGCCTGTTAAGCCAATTGTAAAAATATAAATTTGAGGAGGATAAGGAAATGAGGAAATTGAGCTCTGAAACCCTCTGAATCTTCTCTCCATTGCATTATTTAATCAGAAGATAATAAACCCATTCACAGTTCTATTTTCTTTTTATAAAAACATCTGAAATTAATTGTTAGCGGTTTTGTAATTTGTCTTCAGGCTGAAATGCAGACACAATTAATTAACTTAAATGAAAATGTAAGTCCAGCTTGCAAAATATTATAAGATTGTTCAAAATATCCTATGCAAAACTGTCAACTTTCTGCACCTTGAAGAAATTATCAACACACTAAACTTTTAAAATTATAGACAACATAAGCATTTGTTCTGATTTAACCATACAAAATCATTTATGATTATTGCAGGTATTATGTTGAGAGGTCTGCACTAAGACATGATCAAAGTTCTGTATTTTGAAAACATTATGTAAAAAGTGGATTTGTACTGATGTTCCTAGGGCCAAATGTCTTATAATATTACAGAATTAGATGTTTCTTCCATAGCTGATAGACCAGACTAGCAAAAATATTGTGGCTTTGATTTGTGGCTGAACATATTTATCTTGACATGAATTGCAATGGACTTCTGAGATTTATTGGTAAAGATTACAGTTGATACCAGTTTGATGCAGTTTTCCCTTTTTCCATTAACTGTAAGGATATATGGATGAAGAACTTCAAGAGTACATGGATGAAGAAACTCTGTACTGTAAGAAAAGTGGTTCTCATATTTTTATTGCTTTCTTTTTTTTTTTTTTTTTTTTTTTTTACTTCTCAAAATTTTTGCAGTTTGATAAGATTTATTAATCTGAATTTAAATTAGATTTTATTTCGTGCACATCAATTTGGGAATACAAAAGGAAATTTTTAGGAAAATGAAAATTATTGAAAATATGTGAAAGGATATTGGGGATGTATAGGAGTTGTCTCTTCCAATAGTTGATGAAATACCAGCAAGGAGGCCTTTTTGTTCTTTTTTTTTTTGCTTGTTTTGCAAATGTGAAAAATGAAGAGGAAAAAAGATTTTGTGGAAATGGAAAAATCTGCCTCTGGAATGTCACTGAAGGAAGGAGCTAAGAAAAGTTTGGAGAATCTGCCTAAATCTAAAGTCAGTTAAAAATATTATTACCCATTCGTTTCATTTGCAGTGCATTCACCAGTAGTTTTGACAACTGGTGATTGTATCACATTTCTAAATATTCTACAGTCATGCACTTTTAATCCCCAGAGATGCAATAATCTGTGTGTAGGCAATTACCTATAACTGGGATGCTTTGAAGACCATGAAGTCAATGATTTACAGAACAGGAGTTTAACAGGGTTTGTTTTCTGCTTTTGATTATCCAAAGATGCAAAGGAAAACAACATTAATTTATACAGACAATTTACATGGTAGTATGGATATTTGCAGGGTTTTTTTAATTACATGGACAAATGTATTTAACTTGATTATTTGCTCCCCAAGTTCTGAAAACTTTGTTTCATGCACTAATAGCTAATATGACAGAACATTCTCTGCCAGAAAATGTGAGAATGGGACAATGACATAATGCTGATTCAGCAATTGCTCTTTGATCATTGAACCAAAAATTAAAAAAAAAATACTGGCACATAATCTTGTCACTAAAGTCTTTTCTAATTACTTTGGGACAGTTTTATTTTGTTTTTAACATTCAGAATTTTGTCCAAGATTAATCATAACCTCATCAGGGAAAAATATATTTACAGTAGCGAATTTGGAATTTATTTCCTTTTCTTCCACCCACAGTATTAAAAAGACATAGGAGGAAATAGAAGGCACAATGTGGTGAATAACATATTAAGGCTATTGATTGTCTTTCAATGTCCTAATGTAGTGAAACATTTCAATGACATTCCTTCTGCCTGATTTGCAGTGCTGGGAGTCACAAGTAGCTCTTTCCATCTTTCTGAAAAAAACACTCTTGTGGCAGACAGTGCAAACAGCTTAGTGCATTTTGTTCAAGGTCAGTGGAAAAAGTAGCTGCCATAGTGTTAGTGTGGATTTCTTTCTGAGATGCCTCGTGGCACTGGTGGCTGCTGGGAGGACTTAATGCCTGCCTGTACTTCATTTCAGCTGCTAATACTGATCTGACAGTTCTTGACCTGTGGGTAATATGTGGTATATCATCTCCTTACTTTTCTTAGTCCCATTTCTACTCCCGTTTCCTCCCTTTTTTTTTTTTTTTTTTTTTTTGCCAGTGTAGCCGTCTATCACATATCTTGATCCAATGGAAATAAATATTGCTTAAGTGTGGCAGATTATCTTTTCATATGTTTTGCTTCTGTTCTCCTTTAAATCCCTCTAGCCTGTCCACAAGACAGAACTAAATACTTTTTAAATGAAATTTTGTTGAAACATCCTGATTAGACAAAAACTTTGCAGGCTGTTGCTAGTTTTGAAATTAATCCTCTGAAAGGGATTTAAAAAAGTGAATATGGGAATATTTAATTTAATTTAATTTAATTTTTCCTATCAGAAATTTGGTTTTATTTAAAGCTCAGATTGGGGAAATTATAATGGAAATATCATTTCTCTTCTTTGGCATACAGATACTCAGGTTTTATGGAAATGCCTATTTCAAGGCAGTGTGCATACCCTTCTGGCAGTACTGAACTCACAACAGGCAGAATGAGCCTGAGGTTAGGGGACCCAATAGGTTCACTTCACCAGTTTTGTATATTTGCATTTAAGACATGCATACCTACATTTGTGTGACACACTCTTAGACCAGGTCAAATGAAAAATAGACCCTGTAGGAGATGACTTCTAATTTCTTTTAAATATACCCTTTGGTTATTAGAGTTGGTAAATTACTGTTGACTTGATCCCTATTAGTAGTAGATCTTAAGAGCTGAGTTTAAGCACCCAGAACACATGAAGTCTCCTCTTCTGTAATGTCCAGCCTTAATTTCCAAATTATAGAATGGTTTGGGTTGAAAGGGACACTTGAAGGTCACCTAGTCCAATCTTACTGCCATAGTCAGGGATGTTTTTCACTGGTTCAAATTTCTCAGAGCCCTTTCCAACCTGACTTTGAACACTTCAAATGAGGGGGCATCCGTAACTTCTCTGGGAAACTTATTCCAATGTCTCACTCCTCTGATAGTAAAAATTTTATTCTTACAGTAAATCAAAATCCACCCTCTTTCAATTTAAAACCATTGTCCCTGTCACTACCTGCCATTGTAACAGCTCTGTTTTCATCTTTCCTATAAGCCCGCTTTAAATACTGAAAGGTCACCATAAAGTCTCCCCTGAGCCTTTTGGCTGAACAACCCCAACTCTCTCAGTCTGACTTCATAGGAGAGGTTCCAGCTCTCTTATATTTCTGTGGTTTTCCTCTGAACCCTCTTTGACAGGTCCACACTTCTCTGGGGAACCCAGAGATGGATTGAGGTCTCTGGTTGATGTCCCTCAAGGGCAGAGTGATCTCTCTTGATCTATTGGACACACTGCTTTCCGTGCAGCCCAGGACATCACCGGTTTTCTGGGCTGAAAGGGCACTTTACCAGCACTTGATCAATTTTCATCCACCAGTATCCTCAGACACTGGGAAAGCTGCATTCAGCTTGTTGTTCCCCCAGCCTGATTTGATACCAGGGATTGCTCTGACTTAGGTGCAGGGCCTTGCAGCTGGCCTGGTTGAACCTCATTGATGTTCACAAAGGCGCACTTCTCAAGCTTGTTGTGGTTCTCCTGGATGTCTCCTCTTCCCCCCAACAAACCAGCTGCACCAGTCAGATTGGTGTCATCTGGACACTTGCAGTCCATTCTACTGTCTGAGTTATTGATAAAGATATCAGGGTGAGAACCTCTGAGGGACACCACTTTCTACTGATCTCCATTTGGAAATTGAGCTCTAGACTGGAGCTTTGGATGCAGCCAACCAGCCATTTCCTTACCCACAAGTTATTACATCCATCAAAACCTTCTGTCTCCAATTCAGCAGAAAGAACAATGTGTCAAAGGCCTTGCATAAGTCCAGGTAGATGACATCCACAGCCCTTCCCTTATCATGCAGTCACTGCTTAACGGAAGGCCACTAAATTAGCCAGGCAAATTTAGAACCCAGCCTTTCATCTTTTTCTGTTCTTTTTAAAAAGCTTATACACCAGGAGAAATGTATTTTAAAAAGTTATGTAACATATTTTCTATGTGTAAATTCTCTAACATATTTTCAGTGCCTCATTAGTTTTTGTTTTTATGAGTTTGATGAAAACATGGCAAAATATATTAATTTTCCAGAAATACAAATAGAAGAACTTTGTTACGAAAATTAAACTGTTATTTTTTTTATTTTTAACATGGATAATGTTATTTGATTTTAAAACATATGAAGATAGAATCTTTGTGTAAATGTGAAAGATCATGTAGGAGTTATAGACCTATACTACTTACAGGCAGTGTAAATAGAGAAGAAGAAAATTTGCTTAATTTCCTTTTCCTCTGACAACATATTGCATGAACTTTCTTTTTTGAGAAGAAATTGAATTATAATTAATGAAAACTCATGTCTTACAGGCAATATAATTTTATATCAATCATTCATGTTATAAGATGTATATATTAAAACCAACTGAAACTGTTCAGCAATAAACTTTATCCCCAATGTACTTATCTTTTGCACTTATATGCTAATTTAAGAGCTTTGTGAACTGCTTATTGCCCAATTAGTGAACAATTATAACTTAAATGAGCTAAATGCTATTTTGTTTGCATGAAGAAATCTTTAATAATGATTAATAGAGTTTTAATCAAGTACAAGTGGAGACTTAAATATGCCATGACTGAAACAGAATGACTTGAAGGTTCCTCTAAAAATGGAAAATGAGTTTTCTGTTTCTAAAACGAAAAAAAATAATAATCGTGTTTTATATTAGAAGTCAACATTGTGAAAGAGTAACTTACAGTCCTGAATGTATTTTGAGCTTGTTGTGTGGCAGATAGCATGTCTGCTAAATGGACAGGGTGGAAAGAGTGGTTTTGTTTTACAGAGATTGATAAAAGAATAGGCCCTCAGGACCTAGTCTGCTCTAGTGTGCCCTCTATACGAAGTCAATGATAAAGATGTTGCTAAATTTAATGTACGTCTAGAAAAGTAGCAGGAAATTACCAGAATTATTAATACCATGAAAATTATCTTTTCTGGGGTTTGGGGTCATTGCTAAGGCTAAGTACAGTAAGATAAGAACATTAAAGACTGCCTTTTTATCACTTGTCCATTTAAGAGTCTGGTGTATTTGCAGGATGTAGATGTGAGGGTAGGTAGGCTATTTTAGATTGCTAAAAAACTTTCATATTTCTTCAGACACTACAGCTGGGACTTATTTTAACTAATTTAAATGCTAAAAAGTTAAACACCTACTTCTTAATTAGCCATTCTATGTGTCTTTTGTATGCAATGGAGAGAAACAAGCAGCCCCACAGTACAACTTCAGTGTCCCAATGTAGACAACTTTCTTAGAGTAAGGTGAAGCTCCCTGCAAAGCTGTTTCTTTGACAAAATGGTTTGTTCAAGAACTTCTAGATGGTTGTGCTAAAACCAAATCTCCCCACTAAATGACTATTTTATGTCTTGTGAATGACAATTCATAACACTCGAGTGAGTTTTTTGGGCCTTACAGGGTGACAATGCATGACACTGTATGCTAAATTCAGCAAGTAGTTTTTTTTTTCTTAATGGAAGAACAGCTGCCTCTGAAGTTGCTATGGAATGAACAGAAAAGTAAACCCAGCTATTTTCCTCTCTGCTAGTCTATGCAATTGTGGGCACAACTAGAGGGAATACAAGACACCTCTCTCTCCCCAACTCCTTCTTACTGTTTTACATAGTTTCCAATTCTGATTAGGCCTTGCAATAGGATAAATGACTAAGTTAACAAAAATGATATATTTATGTTCTATGTCAGAAAAAATAAACCATAAAAGTAGAGATCAAATTATGAGAAACTTTTTCTTATTTATTAGACAGAGTATGGTATCTGTCTTTTTGTAAACAAATAGTTTTGTGGTTGTTTCTGGTGTCCTGATTTCTTTTACTATTAAGAGCTATCAACCAATCCTCTTCTATGTAACCATGACCAAAAATGCATGAAGATGAATCTTGATTGACTTTTTTTCACTGCTATGTGACAGAAACTGTGAAAAAACATAGATAATATTCTGTTTGCTCCATGAAGTGATTGTTTCATTTGGAATTTTATACTGATAAAAACAGTAATTTTACTTTAAATACAATACATTTTCTTGAAAACCAAGATATTACATTCATATCGCAATTTCAATGAAAAATTAATAAAAAGTGCATAATATTTAGTTTAATGTACCTATGTCTTATTCAACTAAAACAATTTTCATAAATAAGGTTCTGTTTACATTTGTAGAGCAGTGAGATGCGTTGGTAAAATTGGTACTAGGAAAAAAAAATAATAAAAGCTTTCCTTTCAAGCAGGTGGAATAAAACAGTTCCAAATGCCTTATGGAAACTAATGAACCAAACAAAGTAATTTGCTAGATCCAAACAGAAAATAGCCTTTGGAGAAGGAAGAAGGATAAAGCCTTATGTACAGTGTTGGCTTTAATCTAGCCTGCAGTCCATTGTCTCCCAAAGCAAAAAGACATGAGGGCAGACTGAACATACACAGCATATGCTGCTACTGGCAAACTTGTGTCTCTGCTAATAAAAGGGGTTAAACATCATGGTAGTCTGGGAAAGCACTATGCCTACGTGCTTCATTTCAATTTTAGCAAAACAAATTCAAGCACATAATTTTGCTGGAGCTACATCATTAAAGCTGAAAATAGTTGCCTTCACTACAGATATATAAAGGCAGACAAGAATCACACAGTGGGGTTGAATGCTCTGGGACAAGATGATCATGACCTTTATGAACATGATAACATTCTCACCATACCCCCACATGTACACCATGAAAAGAGCAGCAACAGGATTTTTAAAATTATTGTAACCTGGCCTTCTTTGAGGGGAGCAAGAAGCACCCAGATTGTGACAGGGTAGGCTTTGCAGATCACAGAAGAATCTTAACTTCCACCCTCACAGGAATGATATGGTGCAATTATTGAAAGAAATTGTAACAAAACAACATGAGTTACTCTGGAAGCCATATTAATTTGATGAAAAATTTCAAAATAGAAATATTTTTTCAAATTGATCGCTCTAATTATTGATTCTACCTGTTTTATTAGTAATACTGGCAGAAAATAATGATTGGATAATGATTTTATTATGAATGACTACTGGGTTTTACATACTGGATAGATTATTCCCAGGAGGAATTTTTTTCATGAAGGATGGGTATCTCCATAATCATTTTCTGTAAGTTTTAGATAATATTGAATCAAGTTTTATACCACTTTCCATCTGTGATAGAAAATACAAATAGGGTTATTAAAAGGCAATACAAACCTGCAAAGAATGGGAGTGGAGTATAAAGGAAAACTGTCTAACTGAAGTTCATTGTTCAGTGGCATATAAAATTCTTGTATTTCACTTTATTCACGCAATCACATGGTTAAATCTATCAGAACAAATGAAATCTTAGTTACAATAATTAAGAATTAAAAAATTGTAATTTATCTATTAAACTTATTAAGTGTTAGTCAACATATTGCACAAGAATATGCAATAAAAATGTTCTTAATTGTATGGTGCTATAAAGTGAAAGACATAGGACAAACTGTCGCAGACATCTTTTTATGAAAATCCTTCCCTTAGTATTTTTTTCCTCTAGAGAAGCTGAGAGGCCTCAGGGACAAAACATAAACATGGATTATCTGCTGCTGTGGAATGCATCAGGTGGATCTTTGATTGGCTCATCTTGGATGTTTATAATTAACAGCCGAATTAGACCAGCACTCTATCTGAGATACAAACCTTTGTTATTCATTCCTTTCTATTCTTAGCTTAGCTAACCTTCTGAGATGAAACTTTTTCTTCTATTTTTTTAGTATAGTTTTAATGTATTATATATCATAAAATAATAAATCAAGCCTTCTGAAATATGGAGTCAAATCCTTGTCCCTTCTCTCATCTGAAAACCCCTGTGAACACCGTCACAACAAACCTCTCTCAGTTCAATTTTGTTTCCCTGTTTTCCTTTTGACCTTTAATTGCCTTCGGTAATTATGGCAACAAAATTTACTGAAAATAATTTTCCAGATACTTTGTGAAATCATATCAGTGACACCACCATATTGTAAATGCTAACACCAAACTTTTTACTACAGACCTGTAGGTCCAGTGAATAACATCTTCTGTTTTATAACTCTAAACTAATTAATCTAATGCTATCCATAAAGTATTTATTCTTATTTTTGGAGCATTTTCAGTCTGATTCCAGTTGTTTCCAGCTCCATGCTTTTCTTCCTCCTATGCATCACTGACAACCCTCCCTTATGTAAGTGCAGTGCAAGCCAAAAGGCTGTCAGAGCCAAACAAAAGACGCTGTGTCCTCATCCAAATTCTGATTTTGTCATGCATTCCAAAATGTCAGGCTCCAGTTAGATGAGAATCATTATTGCATCCCTTGATCCTCTGTATGCATTCCCGTTGATTTAGCTCAGTAAGCAGTTAACCTTTGTTTCCAGGAAAAATGCTGACTGATGGTCAGGTTATATTCTGGGGCGCTTTGATTCTATTTTTTCATGGCAGCTATCATCATTCCTCAGATTTTTTATACATGAGTTTTAAATACACACACTGGACTTAGCTGATCTTGATGAGGTTCCTGCAGGTTCAGCCTTGTAATTTAATGAGATTCCTCTGAATAGCATCCCTATCCTCCAGAATATCAGCAGCACTCCCCCCCACCTCAATGCACTGTCACTTGCAATCCTGCTAAGGATGGTGCTCTTTTCAAGCTTATTGAAGAGGACATTAAACATTTCTAAGAACATTTCCTCACTTTATTAAAGATCCTATTCTCTTGGGATGACAGCAGGCAAAAACATGTATTGACCAGTTTTCCTATGTTGAGAGTATCAGGCCCAGACTACTCCTCCTTGATAATTTTTGCCAGCCCTGCTGACAGAAAATTTTTGTCAGAGATCCCCTGTGCTATTTGCATCCTAATATGTTCCCCTTTTAGCAGGTGGCAAAGTTATCAGAGTCCCCCACAAGAACCATTATTTTCAACTGAGGACTTCCTCTAGTTGTTTCAACACTCCTCTGTCTTCTTTGATCGGGCTGTCTGTATCTGTATCCTCTCTGATCCCTACTCAAAGCTCTCAAGGCAGCTCCATTTCATAAGAGTTCTTTCATGTGAGCTGCTCCTTTTGGGTAGAGTACAACTTGTCCTGCCTTCTGTAAAGAGTTTAGAAGGACATTATGTCTGTACACCTCATTCCAAGGGCAAGTATTTGTCCAACCATGTTGCTGTAATTCCTATGACATCATTATTCCATTACTGAAAGACTTACAGTTGCCAGAAGTTCCGCTCTTTTTATTTGTCCTAACTGCCTTTTTCAGTTCCTTCTCCAGTCCTCAGTTTTCCAACAGTGGATTCCTTCAATTCCTACATGTTAATTGTTTCCCTACTTGGTTGTTTGCTGGTGAGGGCTGGCTTGTCGTCTCAGGATCCTGTTTATTTTATAAATTCTGCATGTTTATGTGCAGACACTTCAGATCAGCCCTCAACCATCCCACTTTCTCAAGAGGAGTGAGACAACCATAGCAACCTGGGTGCTTCCCCGTTTGGTGTGAGCTTTGTTCCCTCATCTGTCAAATCAACTTCTAGAGAATACCACTGAAGAAAACAGGTGAAAAGATACAGTAAGAAGACCATGCAGTGCAGCTCCTCCACTCTTGGCACAAAAGGAAAAAGTTCTTATGGTAATCAAATACAACATTACTTCAGGACTAGTTTTTGTACACTCTTAGCATGTAATGATAGAATGGAACTTTTGTTGATACCATTCCCAGATTTTAGGAAATCCATATAGGATTTCTGGATAGGTTAAGAAAATATATCTATTTCTCACTGACTTATCAGAAGTAACCTGCAAATCTTGACCTGCATTTAGATATTTCTTTCTTTCTTTAAGATTTTTGATGTTGATTTTTTTTCCCCTCCATACTTCCTTGCATCTTTTAGGTGTACAGAAGTCCCTTCTTCAGACATGTCAGATCCAACTTTTCATTAGGAGCAGCCAGGGTATTTTCAATTCCATCCTTACTTGAAGATCAACTAATTATCCCCCTCTTAAGAAAAGCAGGATATGAAACCTTCTACTGCTAACTGTAACAGATAAACAATCCTTCCTTCTAACTACATGAGCTATCATTTAAGACTGGACACTTGAGAATTTAGTTTTAGAGTGCAGTAAGCCTATACTCTAAAGCTGCCTAAACAATAAATAAGAAAAGTCATATTCATAGGAACAATTACTACAGTACCAAATTCTCAATGTCCAGGATAATAACACTCTTAAGATTCTTAAAGTTAGGTGTAATGAAGCTAGAACACAATATTACATAATTAGCAAACTGTAAGTTTGTTTTTAAAATATTGAAGGTTACCAAAAGAGTAAATAAAGCAGCTGAAAGCATCAGTAAATAATGAAAAAAAATCCTAAAGTATAACTAAGAAAACTCATGTGAAAAATAGTTTACAAATACAAATTCTCACACAATAGGAAAAAGTTATCTGGACAAATTTTCTATGAAGATTGGAGATCATTGTAACTGGTCTGGTGTAATGGAGTGTTACAGAGGAAGTAAATTGCATTTTACTCCTATTTTAGGACACCTTAAATGATCTGCATTAAGGCTAAATGAAAGCACTAAAGTGCTAATATTTACAGAAGAGTGTAAAGAAATCCGTGTTTCAAAGAGAGGGAACGTTGCAGTTATTTTCAGTGAGTAATATTTCTATCATTACCTGCATATTTCTTCAGTTTACTATAATATTATTCCAGTTTTATGCTAGTAAGGCCAAACTAAATTTTTAGTATAATAATAGGTTTGAATAAAGGTTAGATTTCACATATTTTTATATATTTTCTTATTCCAAACAAATGTTAGTGATTTGTTTCACGTTTATTGGTGTATGAAGATTACTAATTGAACTCTTTTAAGAGTATCTTATCGATATATTATATTTTCCAATCATATACTGCATTAGAAAATGTGTATTACATTTTATCCACTATTCATTTTATTTCAACATATAATATTGTTTCTAGTGATTATATCTGTTATATTCAGTTATATATTTGGTTAACATTTAAAAAATTCTCAGTAAGTTACAACATTCAGGAGAATTCATAATTTTTTACATTTTATGTTGCTGAAATAAAATATTAGTGTATTTTTTTTTATTTTTTGGTTTTTGCACTAGCTCACAGACTTACCAAAATTTTTCCTCAATAAAGTTTTCACTATATCACTGAATCGCTGAGTTTCTTCTGGACTTCATGAGTGAATAAAAAAAATTCAGAGGAAGAGATACCATATCAATCATCTATGCTATTTGCAGAGAATAGGCTGTAGGGGAATAGAATAAAGAAAATAAAGATAGTGTACAAAGTAATCTTACCCCTAAGGAGTTGCAGCTGGGCCAATTATCAAAGATTAGAAATTGGCCTGACTTTAGCAGGCCACAGCTGTAACCAATGAGAAGAAGAGTGCTATAAAAGAGTGGGGTGGCTGGGTGAGAAGTGATCTGGACTCAGTTGGCTGCTTTGTGAAGATGTAAGAGTCAGTGCTCTGGGGAGAAGCCCATGAGAAAGCTCCAAGAAGGTATGAAACTCTAGTGATGAGGAGACAGCAGTAAGGAACTCCTGCAATAAGATGACAGCAATATGCCACACCTTTCACTGTATTTTTGGCCTTCAATATTTTCATTAGAACATCATAAGCCTTCTGAGGAAAAGCATTTTGACCATTCAGTGAAAACATTCCCCAGGATGTTTTCTCTGCTAGCCAGCACATATCAAATAAGCAAATTTATTCAAAAATTAATAACAATAAGTCTTTAAATTTTGTAAAATTTTGAGCCTTTAAACACTTTCAAAATTAAATGAACCTCACTGTAACACTCTTTCTTAGTTTATATCAGTATAAATTTTACTGTTAATGTCAGTAGTGGAGTCTAACTGTAAATCATGTAAGTTACCAACAGAAAAACCCTAAAAAAAAAAAGGTAGACTGTTGATCATATGCTTTTCTACAAAGAAATGTCAGAAATCTTAACTTTATTTGTTATGTTTTAATTATCACTGAGGGGGCCTGGAGAGCAGCTATTTCTCAAGGTGAAAGAAAAATAAAGGCTTAAAATATTTGCTTTTCCTTTGTGGTACAATGAAACTTTACCCTTGGAATTTTTTGAAGGCCAGAATAAATACTATAATCCTACAGAAGTCCAGGGGGTAGATTTTTTGACAACAAAAACACTTGACTGATCGGGGTCTTTCTGGGTCAGAGCAGCTGCTTACAGCAAGGATTCCCTTGTCTTACCCCATCTCTCTCTAATAATGTTCTGTTTCTGAAATTCATATCAAGAGGATCAGCAACAAATGGTACATCCATTCCAAACAGCTGTCTGTCAAAAAGCTGAGATGTTTTTTGCTCATGTTGTTTTTAATTTTTTTTTTTTATTTTTTGCAGTCTTCCCTATTTATCAGCTAGACTTAGTGTAAGGGTATGTGGAAGGCAAGAACAACTCCCTTGCAGTTATCTGACCAAGGACATTGTCAGATGGCGTGGTATGAAAGAGAAGGAAGTCAAACACAGAGTGGGACTAACCCAACCAAAACCATGAAAAAAGCCTGGTCAGTTGCATGACTGATAAAAAGGGAGTGTGAGAATGTTATTTTGGTAAAATCACCTGACTGAGGCCCTTGATCAAAATGGGTGACCAGGGTCAAGAGAAAGACACTGAAAAAGACCACACTGAGACATAGATGTACCAGACTTTTCTGGCAACAAGAGAAATAATGAGAAGAAATAAAACTCATCAATTATAATAATTAATTGACTGTCAAGGAATTGCTGGAACCACTTCAAAGAGAATCAGCTTGAATTTTGCAACTGATAAGGATGCAGCTCTGAAAGTCCATGATGTGGGAAGAATCTCTAGGATCATATCAGATCATGAGACAATCTGCAGAGAAAGGGGGTCAAGAGGAGCAGAGAGGCAATCAAGCAGAAATAAGTTAAAAAGGGTTCAGTCATAAATAAAACAGGACTGATCACCAGGCTTGTCTGCCTAAGCCCAGTGCCTGATCACGGCAGTTTGTCCTGTCTTCTCATATCATTTTAGTAAATATTTCATTGTGTCTCTCTGTGTAATTTCACTCTCTCTCCTGTGTATTTTCTTGTTGCAAGGACTGAGACTGTGGCTGCCCATGGCCTGAGGTGTCAGTAACTGAAGTCAGAGCAGTTTCAACAGCAGCTGCTGCAGTCAGTGGGGTAGTTTAACCTCCAGCCACTAAGGTGGGAGCAGTGAGTGTGCCCAAAGGCAGCTTCTGGGGGGAGTGGAATGAATCAGGCAAGTGAGGGGCTCAGCAGCTGGAGCAGGACTGCAGGTCCCACGTGCCTGGTATCGTTTGCTGAGGGGATTTGTATCTTTGTCAAATTGAGTTTACTTTGGGCGTGCTTGTGCATCTGCTAGCAAAGGTGAAGCTGGGTAACCTGTCAGCCATGGGTGCTCATGTCTGGGATGAGGTATCAGGACAGCAGAGTGTCCACACTTGTGTTTGGAGGATTCGTGAGTGTGGGGTGCCTATGGGATGAGTATGCGTGTGTAGCTTTGTGTGTGTCCCTGTGAGTCAGTCTCTGGGATACATATTGGGAATACAGGAAAGCAACAGTCATGTCCCTCAGTCTGGGCAGAGATCCTGGGTTCCCAGACACTGAACTGAGCTCCAAGTCCTGGGATGGAGCTGCTGGGGGACACCACTTAACACTGTATGTCTGAATCGTGGCAAAACATGGGGAGTATGACTATAAACATGGTCTGGAGCTTTAAAAATCAGACATGATGCAGAGTAGTACTGGAGAGCTACAGTTTCCCTGCAGTACTCTTACTATTAATTTCACACTTAATAAAGCCTTTTTCAAACACACTATCTAAGCTAAAATTGTGTATAAGATGATATATCAAGAGTTTTCAAGGGTCTGTAAGTAGTGATTACCCCTACACTACTTCTTTATATTCAATAATGATCTTTCCCAAAGAAAAGAAATGTTTCCATCATGGCTAAAGTGCTACAGCTGTCTTATTCATTGTAATGAACTGTTTTAAATGAAGAGACTCATTTGTACGAATAAAGAAGTATGTTTCAAGTGGCTCAGTAATTTGTAGGTTTCCATTCTGGAATTAAATGTTTCTTTTCTGTTGTACATAATTTGTGTCCCTTGAGAACCCTTGTTTTCTCACGGTAGATCATACTCCTGAGAATATAAAGTCCCTTAAGATACAATAATAATACTCTTCTCATAAAATGTATTTAAGAAGTACCAAAGAGTGATGTGCTAGAACATGAAAGAATAGCAATATTTTTTCTATTGCAAATGAAAGTAAAAGCTGACATTTCAGTAATGGCCATTCTAAATCTGAGAGCCTATGTGATATTGTTACAATTAAGGCTAAATGAAGGCTTAAATAAATTTTTATGTGCCTGAAAGGAAAAATATTTTTAATGTAAGACTGTGGGCATAAAAAGGATATCTACATTTTGCTGTTATTCTGTTCCTTTTTTGTTCCTTTTTTTTTTTAATTTTGCTAAAATTTAATTATCCTGCTTTTGATCAAGGGGTGAAATCTGATTTCTTCCAGTACCTTGTCTGCATAGTTTCTATACCATGTTAAAAACAAAGAAATAAAAATCCAAACAAGTCACCTACCCCTTAAAGACCACATTCTGCTAAAGACAGATGCTCCACTCATATTTTTTCCTTTGGGAGAAACTAAATAGAAAAATATCTGAATGAAAAGGGTAGTTTAAAGTGGTAGTGAAAACTGAATTAATGGTAAATGTAATAAATCCATCTCTTATCCAAAGAACAAACAAACCAACAGATGTGTGTCTAAAATGCCACAAAAGTGCAAAGCAGTAGCTGTAATTTTGAGTTTAGTACAGCAAGAAGTATTGATGTGTTATCTTAAAGTCTACTTCAACCTTGCCAGATATGGGTGATTCTCTGGCTGAAAACTGAGCCCAAGGCTCTCATTGCACAGACGAAACTACACTCAAGGACTATCCAAGATACAGAAATCATGTTGGTAAAAATGCATACTATTGCTTCCCTTGCAGAAATGTCTAGCTTGTGTTCTCTGTGAGCCATTGTAACAGGTATTACAGAGTTTAGCAAAGAACCCATAAACAGTACCAGTGTGTGAAGTGAAGATTATCAGAAGCAGTCAGTGGAAATGTAAAAAAAAGTGCAAACCAAAAAGCAAATTCAGTTGTTTCTTTTGGCAACCTAAGGAGGAGGGTTTGGACTTGCACTTGTTTATGGTTAACTCTATGTCTCTTCTGATTTAATATGTCAAAATTTAAGCATAATCTCATTACAGTCTCTGTGAAGAAGATTGAGAAATCATAAAAAAGGTGGAATTACAGGGAGAGAGGAACCAGAGAAAATGTGACATTGCTACTTGAAGAGATGTAAAGTTGATTTTCTGCCTTATTTTAATGAGCAGATGTTTCACCCCCTAAAAAGACCAACCTAGTTGGCACTGTTTTGTATGCCTGCTAGAAGCCTTGGAAAAGAGGGCAGGGCAGACTGACCATGGAGAGTGAATTACCATTTACATTTTGGCTGCAGTTGCTCCAGCTAAGTGTTAAGATGGTTGGGAAAACTGGAGATATCCTCGGTGATATATGCCATGGGAATAAAAGACTTCAATCCCAAGATTCACAAAAATGTCAGAGATAAACGAAAGTATTTTTTTCATTTAATGTATAAAATATGCAGTCCTAAACTAATTAGTGACAGTGGATGTTTTTGTGTGTATGTCTTTATTACAGTGGAAAGAAATGGCTTCTCCCTAATGTAAAATACCTATATTTTTCTTATATTTCTATGTCTTTATGTATACATAAAATAAATGGATGTGGCTAACTCAGTTTTTACAGACCTTATGGAAATAGTTATGTTTTGATCTCTTACACTTCTAACCAATGTAGAAAAGCCTTTCAATCATCTAATTAGATTACTGTCTGCTGGCTCTCAAAAATGGCCTTTATTTTTCAAATTGTTTACTGTATCTCACTCCTAGATTTTGTTTGTTTGTTTGTTTGTTGGTTTAGTTTTGGAGAGTTTTGGGGGCTTTTGGGGGAATTTTTTTGTTGTTGTTGTTGTGTGGGGTGGTTTTTTTGGTGGGTTTTTTTTTGGTTTTTTTTACGTGTGAAGTTCTTTCTGACTAGAGCCTCTCCCTTTTGGCTGTTTTACAAACTAGCTCTGTTTCCTGTAAATACAGATACCCACAGATAAGCTACTGATAATATATAGGACTTCTTCTCTTTTTTTTGGCATTTTCAAGCTTCCCTTCCCAATTTTCAGGTTTATTTTTAATTCACCTTCTTCCAATGAGTCTGATGTCTGCTAACCCAGTTCATTGGGACATCACCTAGTTTTACCTTTACTTATTTAACTTTGAAAAGTGTCTCATCTGCCTTTGCCTTCCAGCCTGGCAAATCCAATTGCTTCCTGCTTATTTCAAAACCTTTCGAAGGCTAATTGCTTATTTTAATCAGATCTTTTCTACAATCTGGTTTTGCCAAAGTGAGAACACACTCTCCATAATTTCATGTTTGACTTAATTTCCTCAGATGCTGCTAAAAATTATTCTCCCATTCAAATTCTTGATATTTTAAAGTAACAGTTTTTAGATTTTCCATTCTAACTATCAACTTCAAAATTCATCAGGACAGGGTAGTAAACAGAGCTTCTTCACTTTCAGTGTTTAACTACATTTGATATATAAATGCAGATTTTTTTTTAAGCTGTTCTTTTTCTCATTGCTCGTTTTAGCACTTCTGCTTCCTATTACAGGAATACAAACATTTGTTCTGGAAATTGCAGTGACATTTCCAGAAGTCTACATCCATAGTTTTATCTCCTTGTCTTCACTCAGTACCATTATCTATTTTTGTGCTTCTAGATGTCATTTTCAGTTTCTTTTTACCCTCCTAATGGTAACTGACATTTCTATGACATTTTTTGAGAATCTGAACTAGAAAAACTACCACTGAACTAAAAATACATGTAACAAATAGTATCTATACAGTATTTCTGTAAGAGAAATGGCAAGGAGTGACTAATAACTACTCTGTGTAAAAGGACTCTAGGGTGTAGTTCATGAATAAGTCATGTTACCATCAACTTATTAATTAAAATTGTTGCACAGGATAGGCAGTTCCATATTTGAGACTCAGAGAATATTAAGACACTTCATCAAAATGCTCTGATTCTTAATATAAATGGTGGGTGGTTCTTCCTTGCTAAGGCTTTCCCTTCTACCTGGATCAGACATAACATCTGTATGTGGAAAAAAAACCAGCCACTTCTCACTCCTTTTGTTCCTTCCTTCTCTCTCTGTCTGGAATTTTATTCTCTTTCTTAGTTATTTCTCCTTAAGACTATCCTACTTCTGTTTCTCGCTCTCCACTCTACCCTCAAATGAAAACATGAAAAACATGAAGATGTTCTTCAGATGTTCAGATTTTCACATATATTGTTCCAGGTGATAAAAAAAGTTAGATACCAAGTCCTCTCACATGTGTTTTGTTTTATATAGGAGCATACATTTAAATCCTTTTTTATTTCCTCATGGTAGATATTAGGAAAAAGGGGTTATCTGACAACAGCTAGTAAAACTGAGCTTCTAATTCACAGGCTGCTAGTGGAAATGCAACAGTTCCTGAGAAAAGAAGGAAACAAAGAAGTAAGCATATGCTTTGTCAAAATAAACAATTATTAACTTCCTCCTTTCTGTGTCACAGTTTGAAGAACGCAGAAAAGGACAGCATTGTTTTCCTCTGAATTTCTTGTAAACTGTCAGCGGGAACAAATAGTCTTTATAAATCATGTAAGTATGGTACCTCTGGGGTGCAGAACAACTCTAGTTTCAAAATGAAGCATTCCAGAAATTAAAAAAAAATAAAAAAGAAAGAAAAAATCGTTTTAAAAAAGGATTTAATGCCACAAATGTGGAATGCAATATTATATCTTAGAGGAGCATAGGTTTTCAAGACCTTCTAATGCTCTGACTATATGAACAGAAGGGGACAGTGTACTGAAAGGGAATGTGATCAGTCAATGGAAAGACATACTGAGGATCTGAGTACAAGCTCTGCTACTATCAGGCAAGTTTTCAAAACAAAGAAGGAGCTGAAGAAATATAAACCACAGAACAGATTCCAATACTTTTTGCATTTGATCTTGCTTTCTGCCGTATTACTTGATAGAGAATTTCACCCTCCTACATCCCCAAAGAGCTACTCCTGTCTGTAGCAGTTGAACAACAGTAGGCAGGGACAGTGATGGTAATTCACAAAATGATCAGTTGGTGGCTGGGTAGCTAAGATGTTTACACAGCTAACTTTGAGTGACTGTCTCCTTAAAAGTTAATCACCATTGGAAAACTCATGTTCTCATGGATTTGTCCTTGCAAGATACTTGTGGATATTAGTAACCAATGACAGGCATTGCCATTTTAAAATTAAAACAGGGCTGTGGCAACTTGGAATGATGTCTGTGATGTCTGTGACTAGCCACAGCAGAAGAGGAGGAGAAATAACTCATGTCTTGGTTGGAATGGATGAAGAAAGTGGAATGGCACTTTAGAGATAGCAGACAAAGAGTGGTGTATTCTAATGAGATACACAGGAAAATAACAAATTTATAAGAGGACTATGAGTTTTAAAGTCCAAGGAAAAGACAAGAAAGAGGTAGTATGAAGTAAAAGTAAAATAATAGATTTAGGAAAAGAGTTATATACTGGTGGAGATGGACAGAGGAAGTGTGTGGCTAGCTGTTCCTACATTACGATTTTTAGCCACACATGCAATCGTTTGTGTGGGTCATAATCAGAAGACTATACCATATTGAAATATCATACTTCCCAAAAACCTTGAAGACACAAATATGCTAAGACCCACATGTACCAACACGTATCTACATGCCGTGCATGTAGATATTTCCTTATTTCTTTGGAGGCTAGAAAACTTATCACAAAGGACTGCAGTATAGGAAAGGGAATTTGATCAAGGACTTTTGTTTTTCATTATGAAATCCATCAATTTCCAATTACTAGCTTTTCTGTTAGGGTATACGGTACTAAATGTTCTCTGTATATAAACATGGCTTTCCTTCTGAAAGAGAAAAATTGAAGTTACTGCTGCGGTTTCTAAGAAAAATTGTGGCTCAGGAAAGGCTTCATCTTCCATCTTCGATGTTTAGCTAACAAATAATCCTAATTTTCAACTAAGAGTTACACATTATTCAAGAGTTTTCAAAGTCAAACTATCCTTTTCAGAACAGTCATACTATAAACTTAAAATTTCAATTATAGCTCCTTATTGGTCAATTTTTTATCATAATTAGAGTACATGCATAAATTTTCACATGCAAAACGATGACTTTAAGCACTGTTTTGTCCTGAACTCATTAAGAAGCTTTGCACTGCAAAATGTTCCATAATGACTAGTTTCATAACCTTTTTTAAATTATTTTTACACTTTGGAAGAAAACAATTTTATCACCAAAATTCAAGCCTATTTGTATATGAAATACAAATAGGAAAAACTAATTAACAGAGCAGATTGCTTTGGTATGCCTGCCTATTGAGGCACAATCTCAGAATAATATTACTTATTATTTTTTTAGAAATTCTTCTATTCTTGCAAAGGAAGACATTTTAGTTTTATTTTATCTTTTTTCTCTGATTCTCTTATTTTTTTTTCCAAGAGTGCCTGTTACTTCTTCACAGAGAGATAGTATAAATTGTAGTTGTATCTTTCGTAGTCTGATATTATCAGGTCACTGTTCTTAATTAACTGAACATTCTGATATTATCTTTGCTAGGAGAAAATTAAAATATGAGTAAAGTTCTTGATATTGTCCTTGATTCTTAATACATAAGAAACCCAAATAGATAACAAGAAGAAAAAAAAAAATGAAATGCTATATTTACAGAAAAAGTGTATCTAAAAATCAATACATTTTTCATCTTGCTACAGTCAAAACTGCATTTCACAACATCTACTTGACCAAAGAAATTGAAATAATCTTAGATTATAGCTAATTCATTTGTTTTGTGTAAGGTATTGGCAAATTTAATAAATGAGGTAGCCTGATAATTACTACTGGAGCTGGGATTTATAGTTGACTTCTCAGTCATTGATCATTACTTCAAAGAATGATTCATGGACTCTGCCTCTAGAATGTTATTCCTCAAGGGAATGTTCTAGACTGAAACAGAGTTCACTGAACAATCCAATGTATCTTAAAGTGTTTCTTAAGCAGGAGAAACTTTAGCTTTTCAAGTCCTTTGTCTTAAAGTTTCTTGACACTGTCTAACCTGATCCTATGAGGGTTTATATTATGAATAAAAGGGCTTTCTTTAGCCATTTTTTCTGTTTTGGTGTGAGAAGAAAAGAAAGATATTGCTCATTCAATTTCCCCCATTCGTTATCAGTTTAAAAATTTATCTCAGTTCAAAATTTATTATTGTTGGATAACCCTTTTAGGAAATACATTCTTTTTATTCAGGAAGTATGGCTGGCATTAAAAGACTATCCTAGCATTAAAAAATCCTAAAAAAGAGACACAAGCAGGGGTCTCTTGCTTAGAGTAATTGAAAAAATAGCTCATTTTGGCAGAAACAAGGTCCTCACCATTATCAGGACAATGACAGTATGACTAGATTGTATTACTTTTCCATAGTAGTACCTGCATAGGAATGTTATTAGTAGGTAAAGATAATACTTTACTTCAGTTATCACATGTATGATAAATGAGATTGTTGGAATGATTATATGAAAAATGTCCTATAAAGATAAGCATAAATCCAATAAAGGATAGATATTTTGACATGGCAAAATGCATGACAAAAAGTTTTGAGTTGCATCACAGGTGAAACAAGAACCTCCAAAAATAATTAAGATTCCGAATCTGCATGCTGGTGAAAACTGAAGCATCAAGTGTCTTTAGAAAACAAACAGACCAATGATAAGAGACAATGACAAAACAGCATAATGAAAAGGTAATTAACACATTAACATTTTAAGAAAAATCAGAATCTGACCCTTTCTCTGTGATGAACAGTGGCAGAACCTGAAGAAATGGCATTAAGTTTTTTCAGGGGAGGTTTAGGCTGGATATTAGGAAAAGCGTCTTTACCCAGAGGGTGGCTGAGCACTAGAACAAACTCCCCAAGGAACTGGTCACAGCACCAAGACTGAAGTAAATTCAGTTACTTTATTGTATTAACTAGTTACTTAGGGAAATGATAGATTTAAAAAAAAAAATTATGGCTTCGATAAACTGCTTGCTGATCAAAATGGATGATGCAATCTGTGGATGACAGCCAAACGGGCTACTCAAATATATGAGACTAAACACACACTGACACTGTTGCCATTGCTAGTACAAAATAAAAAAATGGAGAAAAAAATCACATTGCTTCAAAGCACATGAAATATTAAAACTCATACCTGAATTGCAAGTCTTGCTTTTACATAAATGTGTTGGCTACTTCCCTGACTTGTATATTTGGTATTTTTGGCTATCTAGGTGTTCAATATTAATCAAAATGTTGAGAACATAAGCTGGGATAGTTTCTATTTTTGGAGCACTTGAATTAGAAAAAGAAGGATCAAAATCTCCAAAGATAAATAGAGTTTGAAGAAATTTTGCTTCAAAATGGGCTGCAAAATACTTTCTAGAGTATAAGCATCAAATTAAACTATAAACATAAAGATGTAACTAACTCATATATATACAAAATAACCAAAAAAATGCTGACAATAGTTACAAAAACCAGTTTTGGTTATCTGAAGACCTACCATTGCTCAAGAAAAGCTTCCTTTGTGCACCATTTAAATAAAATAAAATGCAGGAAAGGGAACTTTACTTGCAGTAGTTTTCATGACATTTATTTATCTACTTGTCCTTTAGGGAATTTTGTTTTCAAAATTAACATCTTATTTAATAGTCACTGAAAAGATAAGTTTTGGGTTTTTTAAAGAATTTTGCTGGCGAATTACGGTCTTACAATAAGTCTTGTAAATTGCAATAAATCATACGATGCTCTAAAACTTTAGGCCCTGTAATAGGTCTTTCTTTTGAATTTAGTCTGGTAA